>NW_010176814.1:0-18577 GCF_000695765.1 Mesitornis unicolor | reverse complement strand
GAGGGTAAGCAGGTTCTTTGACTTTAATGAGGACTGGAAAAGCACAAAATATTTTGATGTGGATTTAACTAACCATCTTATGAAAAACATTTTTTTATTACTTTCATGACCTAGATATAGTAATTCATTAAAAATGAATTTAAAATATAAAGAAGAAAGAATTTTCCAAGACAAAACATATTTTTATCTGATAGTTTTCTGTTCTCTCTCTTCCCTCCTTCCATCCCTCTCCCTCACCCCAAAATGTCTAATATTCTTACTTCGAACAGGTATGTAAAATTTTATAGGGGTTTTTCAAGGACTGGTTTAGCCGAGATAAAATAGTTTTTAATGACTGCTTATTAAAGGAATTAACATGAGTATTGAATTTTCTCCATAAAATATTAGTACCAATGCAAGATAAATCTATGCTGTAGGACATTTCACCCACAGAAGGAGACTTCTAATGTTTAAACAGCTTAAATTTGTCTGCAAGACTACAAAAGTATTAATGTTGTCACTGTAGCTAAAAGTAATTCAAAAGGAGAGAATATATATTATGGCCCTATTTTTGTTTCTCAATAAACATTTTAATATTTATGGATTCTTAAACCTTCAAAGGCACTAAGTCACAGAAGAGCTCAACTACTAAAGAAAGATTTGAATCTTGATATTTACCAAAGTTCAGCTATTAACTGGGGCTGGAAAATAGAACCGCAGTGATAAATTGCTTGGAAATGCCGAATAGAGCACCGTGTGTTTTAGGTCAGAGACTACCATGTGCTGTAGTACTGCATTTTCTTTATCCAAGGACCAATACCATGATGTTTGATATTTGCCAGAATGCCTGTGTTCGGCTCAACCCTCAGGCATCCTAGGTGTTATTTTTAACAGGCCATACTTTTTACTGTGGATTTCCTTGTGGACATAAACTTCACTGTCCAAGTGCACATCTGTTTAGGTCTTTCTCTTTCTTTCTTGGAAGGATTTTTAATTATAAAAGGTGTACTATGCATTTTACTATGCAAACTTTATTATTTTAAATAGTAATAATTGTGATTTGCCATTTAATGGTGCTTAGAATAAGATGTCAATGATGGGAATTTTAATGTTTAAAAATCTTTCTCCACAGAATTAGTCTTTTGTTATCACATAGGTCTGATACAGAATGTAGTTTATTTCCTGGCTCAGATCTAGACATGATCTCAAACTGAATTAGTGTTTTTTGGTAGAAATGAAAGTGTGTTTTATTTTTCCTAACATTTTCTTTATAGAAACAATAACTACATAGAAGTGTGATGTTAAATCTCTCTATATGTAACTAACACGGTTCTAAGTTATTTTCAGAAAGCATTTAAGTTTTCTTTAAAGATTTTCAGTTTACTTGTTTCAGTTTTTCCTCAGTAGACCTTATTTCTTCCTGAAGTCACTGCAAGTAATGTGTAGTTAATTCAAATGTACAGACTTTTTCTATTTGCTTAAAAGAAACAAATGTTTTATTTACAAAAGCAAAGAAAAGGTCTTCCAGATGGAATTATTTAAATATGTAGAAGCTTCTTAAAGTATTGCTAAGCTTCTTGAAGGCAATTGTTTTTCTAGAAGTGAAACTAAGTACGAATCTTACTAAAAAAAAATCTCCAAACCTTCAATATAAATCTTTTCTAACGTCTTTTAAAGATAATTGTCTGAGATTTTAATTCTAACAGAATAGTTACAGATTGGCCACATTGGTCTATTCAGCATAAGAAAAAAGCATAAGGATCACTTCAGACACAAATTTTCAGTATTCAATAGGAATTTAACTGGGCTTTATTAAATCTGTTAGTTTTATTTTCCAACCCGTAAAGTCTCTCTCCCTTATTCTCTTTTCTCTCCCCTTCTGGGTAGGGGAGAGGGGTTAATTGAGAGAGTCCATCCAGGATTTAGTGGCCGGTCCAGCCCTAAACCTCTACAGATTTATTCCAATCATTCTTTAAGATGAGAAAGAGTTGTATGACTAGGAAGATGCTGAAGTGAATCAATCTCAAAACCCCTTTAAACAACTTAGGTCCTCAAGTCTCAATATGTACCAAACTGTTTTGCAATTTGACCAGAAAGCTGTCTCTTCAAAGACAGATTTTGCATTTTGCAGTGAAGAGTCACTGGTAAACTGCATCATCAGCATTGAGAGCAGAGGTCAAAAAGACTATCATGGTCCCTTCTTGTCCTCACATCCCCAAGGAAATGCCTGGAAGTCACTGGGATGTACAGGTGGACAAATACTCCCTTTCCCTTTGCTTCAGATCCTATGCTCTTCCCTGCACTGGGACACAGCCCAGCTCTAAAAGGAGTTTTTGTCTTTGCTATTCTGGTGTTAGACACAGAGCCCTAGGAGGAGCATCTACAAATTGGAAAATGTGGGTTCAAGCGTTCATCTTACAGACTGAAGATAAGTTTCACAGCCACAAAGCAATGCTATGTCACACTGGTGCTTAACTGAACTTTGCAAGGAAATGCTGGAAAAGTGAAGGAAACCAGGGTTTATAATCTGCGCCCCTCTTCAGCACTTCAAATTGACTGGTTTAGATTTATCCCATGTGTGTGCTGGATGATAAGAATCTCATTTTCAATTGCATTTTCATTCCTGTTTCACATGTTATAAATTTTAATGTTTAAAATAGATTTGCAGACTTTGCTATTCAAACCACAGATCTATGTAGTAATGGAAATGGTCTAATTAGTAACTTTTATGTTCGTGTATACCAAGACTAGTTAGTTCTCAGTAGAATAACTAAATCGGCTACAGTATAAAACAATACTATACATAATGAATTGTATTGAATTAATAAATATAATGAAGTGTATTGACATCTGGATGCTATTCATAAAGCATTTCTTGGCATATAGAGGATATTTATTACCAGAAAGGGTCACTGCAACAATAGGAAATTAGCAAGCTACCTTATTAAATGCTGCAAGGAAATGAGATTTTAGATGTTCCTCTCACTGTTTCATTTATTTCTGTGGTTGTATGAGCTACAATGTTTTTTATTTTGCTGATAACTCAGAAAATATACGTATAAGTCAGTATTCACAGATGCAAATTGCAAGTGAGGTGTAAGACTTGCAGTAAGTTCTTTCTCATTGTAATGAAGATCCCGTGTATCTTTGATTTTTGTGAAATATTCACAATAGTAGTGTGCATTGACCAGCAAGGCAATCAAATCTCAATTAATCACGTTAATATTATTCTCACCCTTTGAACTTCTGTGGCACATTTTCCTGACTGCTCCTGACTGCATATTTGAATATGAGAATCCACCAGACAACTACTTTTCTTTGTGTTATAAAAATATTGTAAATTTGCATTGCAAAGAACTACGAGAAAGAAACATTCAATGTTCTATGCAAAGTCCATTTAAATTAGTGTGTAGCAATACTGGGCAAAAATAAAATGAGGATTTTTATGAAACAGAGAAAGGAATAGTTCACTAAATCCCATGTTAAATGGCTAATCACTAGAGGAAATACAAAGTGTAGTACTCTGGTGTTTTGAAAACAGTTGTGATGGTAATAATTAAAGAATTCTGTTTTATGTCATTTTCATGCAAGTCTTGTCTGGCAGAAGATTTTCTGTGGTTTTTTTGCCCCTGTTGCTTTTATTATTAGTGTGTCGGTAGTGCCCAAGCATACCAGCTGAGGTCACATCATTGTGTTAGAAGCTATATAGAAATACATTGAAAGACATCTCTTGCTCAAAAAAATGCAGGTCTGATGTATAAAAACAGCAGCACAACAGAGTCTCCTAGTGAAAGTCATACAGCAGGCTAGTGTAAGAGACAGGTCTACCAGCAAAGACTACTGCTTTCTAGACCACTGGTCTTACTTGTGAGACACTACTTCTGTGAGTTGAGTAAAATCAGCTTAGCTACACAGCTGACATACACAGACATTAACTGGATGCTAAGAATCATATGAGGATAGATACAGCTTTTTTTCTGGATCTTCTCAAATGTGAACACAATGTTAATTTTTCCCAATGGAAGTTGTATTTGCACCTGAAGTGTTGTGCATCTTGACACCAAAGGAGATACCAGTGGCTCCCTGTTCACCAGCTACTTGACTGCATTCACTTTTATCTTTATCTTTAGCTCCTCTGTCATGTTGCCTCTTCGGTTTGGGTCATTAGGGTTCTTTAAGCTAACACGGCTATGGTGCTGTAACTTTGACTCCTGTGTGATATATATATACAGGTATATATAAAATGGGTTTAAACTTGCTAGTTCTCAGATAACATCAGCAGTCTACTTTATGCCAACATGGAGCTCAGTATGCATTATATTTATGTTTTGTAGGTGGTTCAAATTATGACTATTCACAACATTCAGGTTAACGATATATATAGACTTGTCTTCAGTACACACGATCTGCACAGCAATCTATCAGTATACAATACTGAGTCTGTCATATGATAAAGCTCATAGTCTTTTGGTCAAGGTAGTTTTCAAGGTTTTCCATGATGAAATTTGTGAATGCATACATTATCTTATGTCTCCAGAATGAAATTAAAATTGATAAACTTACAAGAAAATATATTTTTTCTTGTTTTCTGCAGTGTTTTCTCTAAGTGTTTTTAGTATGAAGCTGTCATATTAAGTTATTTGATGGATAGCTTCACTGCATGCATTCTTTTGATAAAGCAGATTGTTTGCTGAGACTCAGGAGGATTGCCTACAAGTCTCTGTTGTGCATTCTTACCTGAAGGGTGTGTGATGCTGACGGTCAAAGTGTTGATGACTGTGGCTGTGGCCGTTTTGTTCACCAAGAATTTTGCAGAATTCAATAACAATGGTTCCTTTTTTCATCTGTCTGGCTTTATATATGGTAGCTATTGATTTAAAATATGAAATTTCAGCTAGTTAGTGTCAAGCTTTAGGTGTCCAGAATAGAGGTCATTATTTCTTTTCATCTTGAAAAATGAACTGAGCTGTAACTGTGAGCAGTATTTAACTGGATTCTCTTCTTGTCTGAGCTGTTACTGTGATATGATCAAAAGTTAAACAGGTTAAAAAATAGTAATATAATTCTTAGCTGTAAGAGATGGCCTATATTTGACTGCTGTCTAAATGACCTCCTTCTTACAAAATAAGTTTTCATTGTTTAGAGGTATGCATATATTTTGACATTTCTGTTGTCTAATACAGCTAAAGAAAAGCCAGGAGTCTCATGGGACAATTTCTTTCATTTCACCCCCAGCTCAGAAAAATTGATATAAACCGAGGGACCTGCTGGCAGGTGGAATTTGCATACATATTAACAAAATCAGGTGCACTGCAGAAGTAGGAGGCTAGACGAACACAAAAATTGGGATTTTTTTTTCTTCTGCCAAATGTTTCCCAGGAATAATGTGAATATTTCCATTTGAAATATGCCAGGATGCATTTAGACTTATGACTTCAGAGGAAAGAGCACAGCAGCAAGCAAATCTGTGTTCCTATCATTAAGGAAGATTGTTTTCATACTTTTTAATTCTAGGTACATAAGCCACTTACGCTTCCCATGTCTTTTTTCTTTTTTGTGCTGAATTAATAGGGCAGATTGTTCTGATAGTAACATACTGATTACGGTAAAGAACCTGCATGTTACCTGCACTGTACTCCTCACAATGGTCAATGATATTTAACAGCTGAGAAATGTGCTCTGGCTGACACTTACCAGACAAAAGCAGAGCTTGTTAGAGCATTGTTAGAGCTTGTTCTTTACATGGCCTTGAATGCTCATTTCTTTGGAATAAGATAATCATTCATTCTCTTGCTTTGCAGTTTCTAGATAACTAGGTACTTAAAAAGTCAATACTGAATTTCTAAGCAGAAATCCACATATGATTTGAGTAAAGCTCCACTATCATATCATTGTATTAAGAGATGTATTGGTAAATTTTATGTCTATAAAAATAAGAAATTTTAATTTGACTTATCAACAGTGTTTTAAAATATGCTACCCTGGTTTTATTTATAATAATTTTTAGAAAATATAAGTCTTCTGAGGCTAGATTCATTCTAAGTGAAAAATGAAAAGTGAATTATTGCTGGAAAAATCATTCAAAGCCAGGGTTTACTGTATTCTTTGAAGCATAATCCTTTCTCTTCTTTATTTAAGGGTCAAGGCCAAGTGATCCAACCATGACCGGCAAAACACAGACCAGCAATGTCACCAATAAGAATGACCCGAAGTCTATCAACTCCAGAGTCTTCATTGGCAATCTGAACACAGCCATTGTCAAAAAAGGCGACATCGAAGCAATCTTTGCAAAGTATGGGAAAATCGTTGGCTGCTCAGTGCACAAAGGTTATGCATTTGTACAGTACATGAGTGAGAGGCACGCGAGGGCTGCAGTGGCAGGAGAGAATGCCAGGATCATCGCAGGCCAGCCACTAGGTAAGGGTTTTTTCATATCATTGAAATATTGTTTTCTCTTTACTTTCTATTTGAAATATCATCTGCTGCTGTTGCCTTGGGGACTAGTAAGTTTGTTTTAACATTATTCCATCTAAGCATATTCCTAGGATGATGGATCTGGCAGAATTTTCAAAATATTAGATATTACCTATGTATTACAAAATGTATAGTGCTATAAACTGCTGATTTATGAAACACATCACTTCTGACTGCTTTATACTTCTCTATGTAATCCCATTACAGTGAACATGATTACTCATGTGAGGAAAAGATAAGTATTTTCTCTAAGACTCTAGTTAGCAAATTTAATCTAATATAACAAGACTAATCTAAAAGATGTTATTATCTTGCATTTAATGAGTTTAAAATAATATCCAGCCCAGTAGTGTGTCAGATTTTATACAGAAGCAAAAGAATCGGTTTTGTTAGTCCCTGAAATTGTACTAAATTAAATTGCAATGCTGTTATTCATTTAAAGAAGTTTATTATGAAAAACTTGGTTTGAAGTTATTACCACATAATGTCGAGGACACTTCATCTGAACTCCAATTTAAAAAAAAGTGTAACATTTTTCTTTTCTGGTGCTTTGTCATGAATGCTTATGTAAGTTTGGGTTGTTTCTCATTGCAAGTGTAACTACTGAAAACTATTTACATTTAGGTATTGAGGCTGTCAAAAATAAAAACATCTGGTTTACAGTACTAACCCCACCTGTCATATATACAGTAATGATGGACAGTACAGCAAGATGTTTGGTAGAAGCCAGAGATCTTTCACTAGACCTCTGAACTCTGTTGCTCACATCCAAACCGATGTGTGTAATGGCTATGTCAGGAAAAGGTGAAGTGTAGCTAGTGCTTTGGCTGTAACAAGTCATAAAGAATGGATATGGCTTATTCTTTTTCAATTTCTCGGGCTGTGGAAATCTGTTTTTCTCATTTTTCATATTTGTGTTAGATGGGTTGTTGTTTTGTCACAGTTGCTCAACAGTAGTTTTAAGTTTTATAACCCTTGTATTTTGGGTTCAAAAGAAAAACAGATTAAAGAAATCCAATTACATTTTAGAGGAGATTACTTTCTTTAGGAAAAGTTATATATATGAGTGAAATAAAAGAACTCAAGTGATAAAGCAAAGCAGGAAAGTCAGTCTGTGGGATGGCACTATTAGAAGATGTTTCCCGGAGCGGTGGTCTCCAAGCAATAGGCCATGTAATGCCATCAGTGCATTATTTACAGCTCCTTGCACACTGGTCTGACCAGATTTTTTAAACTGTATTTTCCTAAGGCAATAGATCTGTTATTACTACAACTACTGTTGCTAGCCTCTTTTAATATTTCTTGTAGCATTTATAATATGCCAAATGCTTTGTACAAGGAGATACCCTTGCTCTACACAGAGTACTTTTGTGCTTTGTGTGGAAGGTAAGTGAAGTTGTTGTAAAAGAAATTAAAGGACCAATAATTACTTGAATTGTTCAAATCTTTTAATAACAAAGTTTATTCAATTAAAAAAGTTTCAATTGTATAATCTTAAAATACTTTGATTATTCTGAAAAGTCTCATGATGGCGTATTTTATGTCTCAATACCTGACGTATCAAGGAATATAAAATATAAGAAAGGTGAAAATTTCTTTTAGCTGTTCCAAACCTCATTTACTCTTTCTGTAAGAAATACTGTTGTCATCGGTATTGTCTGACAAAGAGAACGATGTTGTAAAAGTAGCACTACTCATTAGATAAACTGTTTCTATGAATTCTTTTTATTAGCAGCAGACATTAACAGTCACCTGAAAATAATGAGGAGCTGATAGATAAAATTTGCTTGGCATTATGACCCAGAAGCATAACTTATGTGAAAATTCTGCGTTTCAATGGAAGAAAGTAACAGGTAGACTTACTACTGTGAAACCACTCGATGAATAAAGACTCTGTTCTCTGTCCTGAGAGTCTTGCATTCTAAAATAAACAGAACACATAATTTTATACCAACAGTCAAGGTGTAGAAAGAGGACAAGAAAAGCCATTTACAGATGTATGAATAAACTTGATTAGCACAGTTGAATTTTTTTTAATGGAATTAGAATATGTTAGTAATGTAATGAGAGATTGATGGTAGTCAATTTTGGAAAGCTGTTTGAACAAATTAGTATTTGAAAATTATCCCATAGTATACGCCTGATGCTACTACGCACTCAAGTACTCCGTGCCTCACAAAGGAAGGAATAATGTAATTTAGACTGCATTATTAACCTACATTACTTCTTTCGTGGTTTTGGAAAACCAGCTATTTATGTTAGGTCCTGTCTTCTATGGAGTCCTGCCATTCAAAATTGTGATATCCTCTACAAAAGCTTTACTTGTGAGTCAGAAAATGTTCGCTAGTACAATAATGGTGTTCATTAGAGTACTTTCTAAGTGTTTTTATTGAGGTGGAGTCCCAGAGTGTTAGGCTCTGTAGGTACATAATAAGGCATTTTGTTTAACAAATTTCTTAGAAGTAAAAACCTAAAGCATTGGTACTGCCTTCAGTCCTCTCTGCTTCTTGTGGGTCATTACTATTGGCCTGCTGGTCTCCTTGGACAAATCCCAGGCTCCTACAAATGTGTTAGGTGGCCAGTGATGTGTAATGGCTATTCCATGGATATTGTAGCTTCAGGGAAGTGTATTTCATGAACTGTGTGGTTATTTTCAAATTTTCTCTTCCATGAAGTGCAACATGCTCTGAAAAGTTGTGGGAAAGACATTGTAAAGGAACAAAAAAAAAACCATGCTTAAGAAATTTATTGGTATTATTGTGAAATTTAGTGTAATTTCTTGAAGTGATTTATATCTTCATAGGACTAGCATATTTTCCTGGCCCACAGCAGGGCAGGAACAGGTCAGTATTAGGCATAGGAGTCTCCTTCACCATGACTATTTTGTGAATTGCTTTAGGCTAGAGCCAAGAAAATGTTCAAGTTGGTCTAGGACAAAACTGTAAGTTACGTTCCCACTTGTGGGAGCACACCCACATAATCCCCTCAAAAGTTTTCATCCGTTTAAACACATCTACAAGTCAGAGAACATTTGCCCATATTTGCCTCCTTGCCCCATAGGCCAAAGAGGTAAGGTGAAGAGGAATTATTCTGAGGAAATACCAAGTCTGTCTGTGAGTTTTACAAAGGGTGATTTCACCCCTCTGTGGCAAGAGAAGGACTAGAGACCTGCTTGCTCCAAAGGAAATGGCGCAAGTCTATCATTGCAGCTGTGGGATGAGGAGTGAGCTACAGCAAGAATGAAACTTTTGGGTACATGATGGAGAAAACAGTTCTTCACCTGACGTTTTCTCCTGCCTTTGCAGTTCTTCACAAGGGTCATAGCAATGCCATTTAACTTTTTTATCCATTCCACCACACATGAATTCTGTGAAGCCAAATACCATGTAAGAGGCATTTAATGTCCTGTAACTTTATATTATATATTCCTATTTACATTACATATTTGGCAAATATATCTAACAGCTTTCATCTAAAATTCCGATATAGCTATCATAACAACATCTACATCATCATGTCCCTTTGATTTGTGTGGTTTACAGTTCATAGCCTTATATTTTATAATTCTATGATCTATTTTTCCCCTTTCACACACATTTTTAAATCAGCATAATTCCTTTAACCTCATAATATGTTTGATCTGCCCCAGAATAAGAGCCAAGCCACCTCACAGGCACCTTGAGAAAGCAGGCAAATGCTGCAAGGCTAGTACTTTTGATCTCCTCTGTTGCTTTCTTTAAGACACCGTAGAATTTCATTCATGGATACTGAGGAAAAGGAAAAAAAATACAGTACCAAGACTGTGAAAAACACTGTAGTTCTTCAGTTGATGCCTTTTTTAACTAATAAATTAGTTCCACTGTAGCTTCAATCCTGTTTTGTTGCTGTAAGTATTATTCACATATGTCTGCCTTCAGGTCTAAATTAGATGCAGTCTCTGAGTACCAAGTGAGTGCACACTGACATGTAGCCTAAGGTAAGATGGTGGTTGCAGATAATTATTTTGGGTGACATGTTCTATTGCACATCCTTTTGAGAAGCACAGGAGCCCTGCAGGGGCTTTCTAAATGATGACTACCCAGTAGAAAACATTCAAGGAGAAGAGTGGGTAATAAAAAGATCCTTTAGAGAGACTCAACATATACCTTTGCTGTAAATCGAATTGACATAACAATAGGGCTGTTTGTCCTTTTGTTTCCCTTGCCTGTACTCAACAGGTCTTTTCTATTTTATATTAGTAATGTCTAGCAACAATGAGAGACTTAACTACATATTTGCAGAACTAGGACTTTCTAGAGTGAATCAATCCTCCACCTCAGTCTGAAAACCAGGCAACATTAATTATGTCATTAATGTTTGAATTTAAAAAGAATAAATACTTATACTGCTTTAGTGAATTCATTTGTGAAAAATGCACTTTGGCTGAAAAAAAACACATTCATACAAATTTCCTTGATGCATAAGCTTTCTTTAAACCAATGGTACCCTAAGAAAGGAAGTTGAAAACTGAATTAGTGATTGTTCAGTTTTAACTTTGCTATCAGACTTCAGTCAGTAGCATGCAAATAAAACAATCCCAGAAGACATTCGTTTTCATGAGCATAACTCATGTCTTACTGAAGCAATCCTGTTACTCTTACCCACCTACCTCCAGCTACCACAATAGCAAAATACAACTGTGCAGGATAACAGGAAAGCAATGCTATCTTAAAGTATATAGTGGATGAGAAACTGGAAAGGTTTACTTAGCTTCTGGGAAGTCTGTTAAGACTGGAGTTTTCATGTGAGTCTAAACATTCCAGCCAAGGATGATGACTGCCTTAGAGAAACCCTAGAGATCATATCAATATAATGAAAAGTGTGAAAGTTTTTGTATTTTAACATATATTTTAATGAGACATTACAAATATCAAACGTTGCACACATATAATGATTATTTATGTATTGTAACTATATTTCAAGTCTTTTAAGAGATTGGATATTGCATGTTCACATTACTGGACTTCAAGATCCTTAGGATATCAAAGAGGTTGCGCAGCAATGTTAGCATTCTGGACTTCAGGAGAGCAAACTTTAGTCTCTTCAGGGACCTGCTAGGCAAGATATCATGGGATAATGCCCTGGAGGGAAGAAGAGTGCAAGATAACTGATTGATATTCAAGGACCATCTCTTCCAAGTCCAGAAGAAAGAATCCCAAGAAGGAGGAAGGCAGGCAAGAATGCCAGAAGGCCTATGTGGATGACCTGGGGCTCCTGGACTTACTTGAGTGCAAAAGGAAAATCTATGGGGAGTGGAAGCAAGAACAGGTTAGCTGGGAGGATTACATAGAAGTTGTCTGAGCAGCCAGGGATCAGGTTAGGAAAGCTAAAGCACAGATGGAATTAAATCTAGCCAGAGACATGAAGGGGAACAAGAAGAATTTCTACAGATACATCAGTGATAAAAGGAAGGTTATGGAAAATGTAGGGCCTCTCCAGAAGGAAAATGGAGAACTGGTAACAAGGGATATGGAGAAGGCTGAGGTGCTCAATGACTTCTTCGCCTTTGTCTTCACTGGCAAGGGCTCTAGCCACACTGCCCAAGTCACAGAAGGCAAAGGTAGGGACTGGAAGAAGGAAGATCCACCCACTGTAAGCAAAGGTCAGGTTCTAGACCACCTAAAGAACCTGAAGGTGCACAAGCCCATGGAACTTGGCAACATCCATCCACGGGTCCTGAGAGAACTGGCAGATGAAGTTGCCAAGCCACTATCTATCATATTTGAAAGGTCGTGGCAGGCTGGTGAACTCCTGACTGACTGGAAAAGGGGAAACATAACCCCCGTTTCCAAGAAGGGGAAAAAGGAAGACCCAGGGAACTATCGACCAGTCAGTCTCACCTCTGTTCCTGCAAGATCATGAAGCAGATCCTCCTTAAGGCTCTCCTGAGACACATGGAGAATGAAGATGTGTTGATTGGTGGTAACCAACATAGCTTTACCAAGGGCAAATCATGCCTCACCAATTTTGTAGCCTTTTATGACAGAGTTACAGCTTTGGTGAATAAAGGAAGAGTAACTGATGTCATCTACCTGGACTTGTGCAAAGCATTCAACACTGTCCTGCATGACATACTGGTCACAAAACTGGAGAAACAAGGATTTGATGGATGGACTACTCGCTAGATAAGGAATTGGCTGAAGGGTTGCACTCAGAGAGTTGCAGTCAAGGGCTCAATGTCCAAATAGAGACCAGTAACAAGTGATGTTCCCCAGGGATTGGTACCGGGACCAGTACTGTTTAACATCTTTGTCAGAGACATAGACAGTGGGGTCGAGTGCACCCTGAGCAAGTTTGCAGATGACACCAAGCTGGGTGGTGCAGTTGACACACTGGAAGGAAGGGTTGCCATCCAGAGGGACCTGGACAAGCTGGAGAGGTGGGTCCATGCCAAACTCATGAAGTTCAACAAGGCCAAGTGCAAGGTTCTGTACCTGGGTAGGGGCAATCCCAGGCACAGATACAGGCTGGGCAGAGAATGGCCCGAGAGCAGTCCCAAGGAGAAGGTCTCGAGGGTGTCAGTCTATGAAAAACTCAACATGAGCCAGCAATGTGTGCTTGCAGCCCAAAAGGCCAACCACATCCTGGGCTACATCAAAAGAAGTGTGGCTAGCAAGTCGAGGGAGGTGATTCTGCCCCTCTACTCTGCTCTCGTGAGACCCTACCTGGAGTACTGCGTCCAGTTCTGGGGCCGCCAACATAAAAAGGACATCGAAATGCTGGAGCAGGTCCAGAGGAGGGCCACGAAGATGATCACAGGGCTGGAGCATCTCCCCTATGAGGACCAGCTGAGACACCTGGGACTGTTCAGCCTGGAGAAGAGAAGGCTCTGGGGGGACCTTATTGCAGTCTTCCAGTTCCTGAAGAGGTCCTACAGGAAAGCTGGGGAGGGACTTTTTACAAGTGCAGGTGGGGATAGAACAAGTGGCAATGGTTTTAAACTGGAAGAGAATAGATTTAGACTAGATATTAGGAAGAAATTCTTTACTGTGACAGTGGTGAGACACTGGCACAGGTTGCTCAGGAAAGTTGTGGATGCCCCCTCCCTGGAAGTGTTCAAGGCCAGGTTGGGCAGGGCTTTGAGCGACCTGATCTAGTGGGAGATGTCCCTGCCCATGGCAGGGGGTTTGAGCTAGATGATCTTTAAGGTCTCTTCCAACCCAAACCATTCTATGATTCTATGACTCTAGTAAAGGGCAGTACACTTCATAGAAAATTCTTTGGCCCATTGGAGCTTTTGCAGATGCACATTCTTGTATTTTGTACTTATCAGTATTGCATCATGAGTAAAAAATCTGAGAACTGTAATTCAGTAATGTGCATGTAATTATCTATTCAAGTGAGTCTTTGACAGTAAAGTATTTGTTCTGTAAAGTCATAATAACTCTGTATTGTATAGTTTTCAACAGTTAAACATTGTATGTCAAATAATTTTGTGTCATTCTGTTGTAATAATCCCCCTTTTTCTGAATAGTCTTTAAACAAAAGGAAAAACACACATGTGAAATGTGTATAAGGAATTATCATTATCATGTAAGTTTAAACCAAAAAATATGTTTAAATAAGCAAATACTTGAATTAGCAGAAATTATTTATCTTTAAACCTATCCACAAACCTATAAAACCTGTGAGATGCCATAGATGTTGTCCTATTGTAGGGATGACTTAAATTTGCTGAACTCATCGAACTGTTTGCTGAATACTTCCTCAAATGAGTTCAATTACTTCTGTAAAATAGCTGTCAATGTCAGGGCCAGGTTTTGAGAAAGTTTATTTTATGCAATATCTTATGTTGAACAAAACATAAAGCAATTATAAAGAATAAATTTAAATACCAAGTTGTCTTCTTACAAATGCAAAAAAACCAAACAAAACCCACAAGAACTGTGTATATGTAGTCATGATGAATGTAGTGCTTCTGATGTATTGGGAACCTAGAGTGAAACTGAGGATATCAATTTATATGTGTGCTGTCTTTATTAAAGTCATTCCCACGAAATTACATCTTAGTCAATGTCCTCATCATCCAGCCCTCGGGCATGAACTGACTATTACAAAACTTCTGAAAAAGTATTCATTAACCTTCCACAGCTTAGTTCAGATGTTGTTAAATTTTGCCCAGTAGAAGTGACTGCTTAATCCTATTTTAATCTGCTCCTATATTTGGGAACCAGTGTAATCCTGTTTCAGTCTACTCCTGCATGCAGTAACAGGAACTGTTTCTAAATCTATCACATAGGTCTTCACCTTTCTGATGTCTACCCGTGTCCCTGTGGTCTTAGTGCAACAGCAGACACTAGTGTCAAGTCTTAGTGTAGGAGATCTTGGATACAACTGATCATTGTTCATGTGGGTCTTGTGGTAATGTGTAATATCTGTATGTCCATTTCCATTGCACGCTTTGGTGTCTCACAATACTTTTATACCTTCTGTTGTTTCATCAGTAAGGTTCATTGTAGCAGTAGTCTACAGCCATCACAGCAGACTATGCTACAGCAGTATAAACCAGATGTCTTTCTTTATGCTCTGGAACCCCAAAAGATTATTCACTAACTCATGTTCTCAATCCATAGTCCTGTTTATTGTGGGATTTTTTTAATCAGTATTTTCTCATCCTATAGTCACACTGATGTGAACCATTTCAGGTGCTATCCATGCATATAAAGCAACTCATAAGGGAAGGAAGGTTTACTTTTAACAATCCTCTATCAGCAGTTCTGGGCAGGAAACCATTGCACAGTTAATGTATGCATGTTACATAAGAGCAAGCTGAATGTTTCATCATGTAACAAAAGTCCATTTTTAAATTGAATTAACTATTTCATTAGATTGAGAATACCTAAAATAAGAAACAGTGAGTTTTATTCCCTGTATCTTTCAAAATGTTCTATTTCTCTCTTAGTGGGAGTTGGCCACTCTAACTCATTATGAAAACAAACTATGATTTAGATCTGACTTTCTGGCAGCACTGAAATTTTTTCATCTTCAGAAAAGTACCAAGTGAATATTAAGAAAATAGCTTTGAAATAAACTCTTAAGAGCAAATCTTTCCATTTTGACTTCTAAGGGTCTCCTGTGAAATTCTTAATATATTCCTAAATTTTGATAAACTAAAATTTGTAAAACTGTGCCTAGAACTAAGTTTTGTACTCTGAACAGCCTGATGTCAGCTCATGAAAATATTAAATATTTCATCCATCATAATGCCAAGAATAATAATCTGATTTCTTGCCATCTGCAAGTGTTATTGTAAGAAAAGCTTTCCTTCAAGGCTGTATATTGGTTAATATTAGGATTCACTTAGTCTTCTGCATGGCCAGTTCATCTTTGAAATCATGGACAAGGTGCTATTATGGGATCTTTCCATGTCCTTCTTGTCTGCTTGACATGTCTTTGTATGGCATAGGTTCTTATCTGCATTAAGTGTTACTTTTTTCATAATTTCATCCTTGGATTTAATAATGTGCTACACTTTAAATCCTTCAAATCTGTTTGCAATAAATATTTACCTGTTCGTGGGTCTGCTACATCCACTGTAATTTTTAAGTGCTTTTGAAAACCTTTAAGCAATGTTATGTCAAAGTTCTCAGTACTTCAGACTTTACTCCATGTTCATTTTTATGAGGTCTTTTTTTCCTAGCAAAAAATATCCAGTAGTTCCTTCTTGACGTGAGCATAACTATGTTTTATTTCTGTTGCAGCTCTGTAAGAAGTTATAAAAACTGTTTTCCTTTGTGGCAGACAAAATCCTGTACCTTTTCTTAAATATATTTGCTTTGATTAGTGACTGCTGGGATCATTAAAATTTGTACAGCTATTCTATAATGTTTCATTCTGAACTGTCATAACATCATTCAGTGATAAAACCACTGTCATGATAGGTTCCTTCATAACAATTGTCTTAGTGTCTCATGTGGGATGTGCTATATAAAAAGAAGAATTTTGTCTTAGATGCTCTGCAAATTTTGGTTTTGTTGTTCTAAGAAGTCTCTTCTTGTCTACAGCTTCACTTGTTTGCTTGATCTAGCTTGATTCAGTTTGATAGACTATCTTCCATGTATTTGGTTCCTTTCACTTTGAACAGAATCTCATCTAGACTTAGCCTAATATTTTCTTCTTGATCATTTGACAATATTTTCTTCACTATTTCATCTTGTACTGCTAGATTTTGTGCTGCTAATACCATGTCACCTGGTTTTATATGTGTGCCTGCCATATCTCCATGTTTTATCATTCTTTCATAAAAAAATTTCACTTGCTGACCTTGTTCTAAAGTCATATGGAGAAATTAATATCTTCTCCAGGGTGGATGGACAGGGCACAGGTCAGATGATTTCTCATCTAAATCTGGTTTGCAAATACTTATTTTTCTAATCTGCAATCAGAAGTATGGGGTTTTTTTTTCAGCAGGCATTCAGCACTGAACGGGTGACAGGACAGAGTAATGTTATCTTAGTGTATTGCAGAATCCAGGCAAATCCCAGCCCTTCTATTTGTCTTTTGGACTATGACTGTTAAACTCATGAAATAGCTTTCCCTCCCAAGACATCACTCAGCTATTTGGAGAAGAAAGTATAACAAATATTCCTTCTACCAGAATACTGATGTAGCAGACAAAAATCCTTCACTTGATCGTAGTTTCAATTCATGGAGACAGCTCTTTAGCATGATGGACTGTTAGGATCACTCTTCCTCTTCCCCTCCCTTCTTAACAACAAAGTCAGCTAAAATGCAAATGTTCTTTTTCTGTTAAGCTGAACTGAGACAAAAAATACTTGTGAAGGCATATTTGCTATATCAGATTTGATTTCTTATCTTAAGGCTACTTTCATTTCACACCTATGGAAAATATAGCAGAGGAAATCTGTTTCTCATCAAGGGTCTATTGCAGGTTTCATGCCTAATCCTACAATTCTTTCAACCCTAATAGACAACTTCATCAACAAAACTGTGTAAAGCATGCATATTGGGGGAGGGGGGGAAACCAATACTAGCACCTTATTAATAACGCTGTCATTTTTCAGCATTTCAGACTGGCAAAGTGAAATTTACAGGCAAAAAAAAAAAGGAAATTATAAATGAGGTGCTCAGATTCTGTACTACTGCTCCTCCCTGCTCTAGATGAAATTTTAGTATTGCTGAGCTCTACCATAGACTTATGAAGTTTTGAGCAAGAGTAATTTTCTAAGAATTTTAATGAATCAGAATGGAACACTGTTCATGTTCTTGATTATTACAACTTTAGTGACTTTAGTCTGTTCTAGAAAATTAATGGCAGCTGAATCACACCTCTTTTCATCACAAGACTTGTAATTTTCAAAAGGCCAGCTGAAAAAGAATTAGTCTGGTTTTTAGTATAAAGCCGGATATTTTCATATCTATTTTAAGTTGTGTAAAGTCCCTCTACACCTTAAAGAATACCTCACATGACTTACAAAATGATAATGCATCTATAAGAAGACACTGCTCATGTTCAAACCCAGTCTCGAATTTCTTATTTGACATATACATAAATTTAGATAACTGAGTTCTGAGCTTTCTCCCACCAGATTGTAACAGCCAGATAGCAGAAAGATGAGAACATACACTAGCTTGTTCCAGAAAGAAGTACAATCATTTCAACAACTAATCCACACTAGAGCTAGCTAAAGCTTGTCTCCCAGCTACCAGAAGCTATCCTGCTTCATGTATCTTAACAGGCTTGATGACAGTTAGCTTTCTTTATACTCAGTTGCACAGCGTAGAAATGTCTTTTATCACACTGAAAGAAACCCAAAAGGACACATTTAATTTTATATATATATGAAGATGGGGAGCTTGAACATTTAATTTTATATATATATGAAGATGGGGAGCTTGAACATGCTACCATGAGTAAGATCTCTCTACTTTTTCTTTCTTTAAGGTGTGAGATGGTGCGACAAAACACTTAAAATATTTGTTTTCATTTTTCAATCTCAGTATTTAAAAATATTTTTTATTCTAGTTCTGTTGTTTGTTTATCTAGTCTTCTTCCTAATGTAAGTGTTCACTGATTTTATTTTATCCAAACGCTTTTCACACAGAATCACAGAATATTAGGAGT
>NW_010176813.1:0-1075 GCF_000695765.1 Mesitornis unicolor | reverse complement strand
TTCTGCAGGCACAAAGCGGCGAGCAAAGCGGTATATTGGTGGAGGGGGCGACTCGAGCGAGGTGAGGTGTGACCGGTGTGCTGCAGCATTAATTTATTTCTTTATGCGTCTCATTGTGGGTGACGTTGTGACCTTCCCTCGTCGTCTGTGTTTTACAGATGACGCGCAAGGCTGAACGTAGCGACGTGAAAGCGACAGGGGCAAGGCAGGCGAGCGACTGAGGTAAAGGGTTGAGAGATGGCAAGAGGTGCAGGTAGGGTGTGATTTTGGGCAGTATCTCAGCATGTGCCTTTTGCTTTCTACTTTGCACGTCCTGCAAGCGGTTTTGGAGGAGTAGCAGCCGCATCCTGAAAATTGGTCCCTGAAAACGTGAGGTGTTTGTTGTCTTGAATTATGTGATTGGTCAATTGGATTGAACTGTATGTTATTGAATGGGATTATTGGATTGGATTCTTGTCTTGAATATGGTTGGATTATGTTGGTGGATTGGACTACATAAGAGGACCGGACAGTATTTCTTTCTCTGAGGGGATTCAACTGTTGGATGGCATTGCATTGTTTGATTGGACTATTGGACAGGATGACATTGGTTTGTTGTGTTGGATCGATGGACAGAATTGCATTGGTTTATTGGATTGCACTGTTGGACTGTTGGGCAGGATTGTATTGGATATTTGGATGGGAATGTTGAGCGGGGTGACAGTGGATTGCTGCATTGTTTTGTTGAATGAGGTATTGGATTGTTGTTGGATCGCATTGGAGTGTTGGATGGGATTGCATTGGATTGCTGCATCAGGTTTTTGGACTGGATTGTATTGGAATTATTGCCGATTGGATTGTGGTTTTGTTTCTTGTATTGTATTAAATTAAAGTATTGCCTCGGGATCCAGGTGACTTATTTGAGTGCTTTTTCAGAGCCAGAGAGATGATCTGTGTGCCTGCGGCGATGGAGAGGGCACCTTCGGAAGTTGGGTCAGCCTGTCTCTTCGGAGAGAAGATGCGGCTGGCCGCTTTACGATCAGCTGCTTCGTTTTGGCAAAGTGCGATATCGGTGCAGGAGGCGACTCGAGCAAGG
>NW_010176812.1:0-727 GCF_000695765.1 Mesitornis unicolor | reverse complement strand
TCAATTAATGCTGTTTGAAAATGAAGTGGGTAGAAATTTGATATCCTGCTGTTGCAACCTCGCAGTTGCTTGGTAACAGACGTTGACAAATAAGTGTGTGTATCCGTGAAATCTCTTCCACAGGTCGCAGGACAAGGCTGTTTCAAGATTCCTATGAAGAGTGTAAGAGCAGTTTTCCCTTCTCTTGGATGATGGCAATGCTATGCATATAGACAGAGATTAAAGATGAACAGGGCAGAGGTTGGACAAGCAGAGAGAAGGGACAGGCTTGTAAAAACTCAACCATGACTTTCTGATGAGCCAAGCTGATTTTGTAAACTAAGCTTTAAGATGTAAATTGCCCTCACTTCTTCAGTAAACTGTCAGCAAAGAATTTAAAAACGTGAAAGACAACGTTTTGGAAGACTTCTAAAATCTATGCTTTCTACATTCACATTACTTCACCTTATTGCTACTTCTCATTTCTATTATGGTAACAGTGAGAATAAATCGGGATCCTTACTGGGATAAGCATATAAACTAACCTACATGGTTAGAGACAGTCCCTGCTCCAGTACGTTTGAAACACAAGTTTACAGATACTCTTGTGACTGCAAGAAAGACATCGTAGGGCTATAATTTCAAATCAAAATACAGCTTTGTGCCTCATTTGGTAGTAATCTCTCAGAAACAGCCTATGCTGCACTGCCTGGACACTGTACCATGATCTACACTGGGAAGAATGAAT
>NW_010176811.1:12705-17154 GCF_000695765.1 Mesitornis unicolor | reverse complement strand
CAGTTCAAGAAGGACAGGGAATTGCTTGAAAGAGTCCAGTGCAGAGCCACAAGGATGATTGAGGGAGCGGAGCATCTCCCTTATGAGGAGCAGCTCATGGAGCTGGGTCTCTTTAGCTTGGAGAAGAGGAGACTGAGGGGTGACCTCATGAATGTTTATAAATCTGCAAAGGGCGAGCGTCAGGAGGAAGGAGCCAGGCTCTTCTCTGTGACAACCAATGACAGGACAAGGGGCAATGGGAGCAAGCTGGAGCATAGGAGGTTCAACCTGAAGATAAGGAAAAAATTCTTTACTGTGAGGGTGACAGAGCACTGGAACAGGTTGCCCAGAGAGGTTGTGGAGTCTCCTTCTCTGGAGACATTCAAGACCCACCTGGACGCATTCTTGTGTGACCTAGTCTAGGTGATCCTGCTCTGGCAGGGGGGTTGGACTGAATGATCTTTCAAGGTCCCTTCCAACTCCTAATAGTCTGTGACTCTGTGACTTTAAGTCTCTGATACTTTCCTTAGCAGATACTATCCAGAAATTGTTGGATAACAAATATTAAGCTAAATATTAATTATTCACAATTGTTATAACTTTTTTTATTCCTTTACAAGCCAAAAATACAGGGAAGAATATCAGATATTTTGGATCATACCTTCTCCCTACAAAAAAAAAGGAGTCTTCAAGTGCAAAAATTTCACAAAATAATGTGAAATACGATTTGAAGATAGCGACTGACTGTACTTTGCTTAAGGTATTTATGCAGTGTCAGAGATCACTAAGCCATTTGACCAAAAATTTCTCTGTTTTTTTCAGTCTGAAATGGAGTTTGAACAAAGTATCTTGTAGTATTCTCAAAAAAATTTCTTTGCCTACAGCTGTTCCACTTACTGTTAGCTCTCTGAAAAGCATCTCATGATGGAAGGTGATTATGTTGATGATGAAGAAATGCTGATAATTAGTTTAATTAGTTGATTCCAGACACTTCTCAGATTCAAGCACCAGTTTTGCTGTTGTTTCCTAGTAATAGCTTTGGGTTTTCTGTATTAATCTAAAAGCTGGTGATAGGAGCCTTCAAGACCAAAGTTTATGCAGTTCATAACTGAATCAACCCAGTGAAAACACTGACTTCAATTAACATTGGAGGATGGTGAAGAATGGCATTTCAAAATCTACTTTTTTCTAAGTTGGAAAGATACGGATTTGATGGCTGGACCATTCCATGGACAAGTAATTGGTCAGATGCTCATATCCAGAGGGCAGAGGTCAATGGCTTGATGTTCAGGTGGTGCTGGTGAGAAGTGGCGTCCCTCAGGGGTCTGTACTGGGACCAGTGTTGTTTAATAACTTCATCAGTGATATAGACAGTGGGATCAAGGGCACCCTCAACAAGTTTGTATATGACATGAAGCTGACTGGTGCAGTCAACATGTTGGAGGGATGGGATGTCATCCAGAGGAACCTGGACAAGCTGGAGAATTAGCCCCCTGTGAACCTCATGAGGTTCAGAAAAGCCATGTTCAAGATCCTGCACCTGGGTACGGGCAACCCTCATTATCAGTACAGGCTGGGGGATGACGTGATAGAGAGCAGCCCTGCGGAAAAGGACTTGGGACAAAAAGCTGGACATGAGACAACAAGGCATGCTGGCAGTCCAGAGGCCAATCACATCCTGAGCCTCTTCAAAAGAAGCCTGGCCAGCAGATCGAGGAAAGTGATTTTGCCCCTCTGCTCTGCTCTGATGAAACATTAAAATCATAGAATCATAGAATCACAGAATCGGATAATCACAGTATCAGAGAATCATAGAATGGTTCAGGTTGGAAGGGACCTTAAAGATCATCCAGTTCAAACCCCTGCCATGGGAAAGGGACACCTCCCACTAGATCAGGTTGCCCAAAGTCCTGTCCAACCTGGCCTTGAACACTTTCAGGTAGAGGGCATCCACAACTTCCCTGGGCAACCTGTCTCACCACCCTCACATTACCTGAAGTAATGAAATCCAGCTCTGGAGCCCTCTACACAAGAAGGACATGAAACTGTTGTACTGGGTCAGAGGAGGATCACAAAAATGATCAGAGAGCACCACCCCTATGAAAACAGACTAAGCAAGTTGGAGTTGTTCAGCCTGGAGAAGAGAAGGCTCCCAGAAGACCTTACAGCGGCCTTCCACTACCTGAAGGAGGCCTACAAGAAAGCCAGGGTGGGTCTGCTTACAAGGGCATGTAGCGATAGGATGAGTAGCAATGATTTTAAACTAGAGCAGGGTAGATTTAGGTTAGACATTATGAAGAAGGTCTTTAAGGGTGGTGAACACTGGAACAGGTTGCCCAGAGAGGTGATGAAGGCCCCATCACTGGAGATATTGAAGGTCAGGCTTGATGGGGCTCTGAGCAACTTGCTCTAGTAGCATTGCCCCTGCTCACTGCAGTGGGGATGGACTCAACAAGCTTTAATTGTCCCTTCCAACCTAATGCTTTCTATGATTCTATGAAAATAATGTCAATACTTTAAAATCACCAGCACTGAATGGCCAAGCACTAACATACTGGTTCACTTAAAGAAAGCTGTGACAGAATATTGTCCTAAGAACACCAGTATGTAAAGGAGGTAGTATCCAACCCCTACAGTGTTCTGTAGTCACAGGAGCTGTACTCTGCTTTAGCACATATTTTCATCTCACCAGTGTTGAAAATCTCATTCCCAAAACAATGCCTTTTCAAAATTGTTTGACACCCTATAAATTATCATATCAAACAAATCTCTTGGTAAAACAAAAAACCCAAATGTGTAGTTGCCACAGTAATAAAATCTTTACTAGCTCTTGGGCTAAGATATGGTCAGCAGAGACTGTGGCAGAAATAGTTTTGCTAGACAAGAAATAACTGGAAAAAGAAAGGGGAGAGAATTAGATGAGTATTTCACAGAGTCAACAGGTAGCATGGGTTTCTGAAACTAGGTTTAACCAAAGTGGCATTGCTTGTTGAAGAAGGTAGGACTGGTGATGGAAGAATGAACAATGCAAAAGGGTCTGTTGATTCTCTTCTCTGCTCAGCATTCATGTTCATAAAATGCAGAAGATACTGGATCTGATCTAACAAAGAGCTTCAGAATTAGGGGTACACCTAAATGATTTATTCTGCTGTTGCCCAAGAGCCTTCAGAACTAACCCTTGAAGTAACAGGTATACACTAATGAACCATTACTATAGAACAAGATTCAGTACCATTGAATATACTTACCACATGAAAAAGCCTTTCTTTCACACAGAAACAGCAATAATATACCAGTCTATCTGGGGTTAATAGGTGTTCTAATTGTTGTCACTTCCTATGCAGTGGATTGACTAATTTTAAAAATAAAAAAAGAAAATATCATGACTCAGTTCCTGTTTAAGTTTAGGTTTTGCTTTAGGCATTTTAGATAATTCACTGACCTAAATGGAGCTACTCTTATATTTATTTCTCTATTCAAGCATTTTGGTAAACCATTATCTTAATCTTTTAAGTACTTATGGTCAAAACTTAGTGATAAATGATAAATGGCTCAGAAGAATTTGTGTATGTGTAGCTAGGTATTAGTGAATTCCACCACTGTAATAAAGATGTCAGGATAACAGCATTGCATTCAACTCACTATGGGACTGATTTTTTTGAGTTTTCTCTGCAGCTTAACAGATCAAATACTGTAGTATTTGATAAGTACGGCTTAATTTTCAACAGATTCAATTTACCTGACTAAAGATTAAAAGATCAACTTCCAATGTCATATGTTCACCTTTATTTTTAAACAGAGAAGCAAATTCATATCTTCATCACTGCCCCAGCCTTCAATACTTTCTATTCTGAAGTAAGAAATGTAGAATTAGGTTTTAGAGTAGTTTATTCTCAATCCATGTTCCTTTTCCTTGTAGCAG
The DNA here is from genome assembly GCF_000695765.1 of Mesitornis unicolor. Taxonomy (NCBI): domain Eukaryota; kingdom Metazoa; phylum Chordata; class Aves; order Mesitornithiformes; family Mesitornithidae; genus Mesitornis; species Mesitornis unicolor. The sequence continues at coordinate 13,253 of NW_010176811.1, read as the reverse complement.
TAGACAGAATAATAGAAACTATATTCTAAAGATTAAAAAATACTTTCTCAGTTACACATGGTAGCATTTTAATCTTAGAGTTAACAAATCGGGAAAATTGTAGTGCTTTTTAGTTGGGTTTACAGCAGTACATTTTTTGTTATTTTGATTCTTTTGTTATTGATTGTAGCTAATACTTGATTATTTAAATTACTAACTTTTTCAGAACAGATAAAACTTGTCAGTCTAGCTTTTCAGGGAACAATATAAAAATAAATAGAAGTGGGTAAGTCTCCTTTTCTTAGCTTCACATTTTAAGTCAAAACTACTGGACATTTTGAGAAGTAAACTTCTGCAGTCCAGGAATGGATTTACTCTTTTCATATGGTGGCTTTACTGCATACATATTTTATATAAGCACGTTTAAAGGCTGTCATAACTTCATTGACACTTATTCAGATTCAGCTAAATGAATTCCGTTACCTGCAGTCAGGGTGAGAGTGATTGCATTTTGCTGCCATAGCGCACTGCAGCCCTGCACACTCAGAGAAATTAGAGACTAATTTTAA
>NW_010176811.1:0-12678 GCF_000695765.1 Mesitornis unicolor | reverse complement strand
ATCTAACTCCAATTTATTTGCTGAAGAGGAGGTGCTCCTGACCTCTGTGTAAGTGGAAAAGTGCCTTTGTCACAGGCTTGACACACCCTTTTTGACATTTGATACTCATTTCAACAATTATACAGTAATCAATATTTTGCGGTTGAAAAAAAAAAGAATGTTTATTTTCTCAAAAAGGCAAAATGAAGTATATTCTGTTTCAATACATACGTATAGTTGCATTGTCACTCCATGGGTCTTTTCCACTGCCTTTCCAGCAGTAAAATATAATAATTTAATGCACATTTTAATTTTAATGCAATAAGAATGCAGTGAAAGTATCTGTTAATTGATATTTAGAAACCTTTGAGTGAAAAGCGAAAAATAACAAACAGAAAAATTTTTCCAAGTTTTTTTTTTCCTGGCACTTTTAAGGGAATTGCTCATTTAAAAGGGTATTACTGCTAATATTATGTATTAATGTCTCACAAAACTGCCATTTTTCTTCCTTTACGTAGTACTGATAATAGCTCAATTAGGCCCAGTAATACAAAATATTAAGGGGGAAAACCCAAATACTTAAAATCTGCCCTACATACCAAACCAAATCTCCCACAGTAACTATTATTTCAGTTTAAATGTACAAATGGCCTTATACTCACATACACTGTGGAAACTAGAACATTCAAATGCAGCTTGTTATATATTACAGAATAATTACTGAGGTACTTTGAAAGCAATCCAATATAATATGTAAATCAAAACCATGGTGGGGGGGAGGGGAAGGATCAGGTTATTAAAGGAAAGAAGTAGAGGTAAAGGGAATATGGAATTGAATGCAGTCAATCCTGTAGGAGCATCTTTGAACCAGAATACTGTCTACTGCAGATTTGAGTCAATAGCGCAGTACTATTTAGTACTGTAAGGGACCTTCTGAATTATCAAATTCAATTATTTGCCATTGCAGGCAACCATTTCAAATAATCCCTTCCAGCAAGTTTCAACTGAAAAGTCTTTAGAGCCTTTTCTTCCTATTACTTCAAGGAGAAGGTAATTTCAGAACCTTGCTGCTCTAATGGTTTGAAACCTTCCAGCCTAAGTGTATTCACAGCCCATTTATACTCATTCATTCTTCTCTCTTCCTGAGGATGAAGATAAATAGGTGTCCATTGCAATCATTCCGCCAGTTCCATGAGGCCATTGATTTGCAGCTGTGTATTTAAATCTATTTCGTGTTTGGACAGCTCTTCATGCAGGAGACTCAGAAATGTGGTGTGCAACAGGAGAGAAAGCATGAAACCTGGAGGGATACCATGTTTCATAGCCCCTGAACAATGGTGTAGATGCCATTCGGTGAGAAGTGGGCACCACCACACTTAATAAGCACAGTTGGACCCCAGGGAGCAATTCCTGGACACGAATGAAGTCCATCAGTCAGAAAAGTAAAATGGAGGGGTCAGGTTGAGGAAAGCCAAAATAGCCCTCTGATCCAGAATTAAAAATTGTGAAACCTGCAAACATTCTAGATACAGTAAACTGTAAACCCTGGCAAAGATATAACAGAGATAAAACAGCAATCCGTTGCAACAGTTTCGTTTACATGGGAAGGTAAGGGGATGCACACATGACAGACCTCTATGTGTGTGCATTCATAAACAGGCATGTATGTATTCAGATATGACTAGGTACCCATGAAAACAAGACATTCATTAAATACTTTAAAAATAAAATGCATCAAATCTTCTTGCCCCATTCTGGGCTCACTCAGCTGTGACCAAGTGCTGCAGCATACAGAGCACCCCACATTTCACAGGGAATATGGCAAGAGAGGAACTATTATGAAATCTGAATTCTGTCACTCACAGATTATTTGAGAATAACCTTTCATGATTTCTTTTCTTTCATTCAGTTGAGAGAGGCACAATCTATCGGACTAATACAATATTACCTGTCTGTCAGTGGAATGCTGCAAAGTTGAATTCGTTTCAGAGGAAGCAACACCTTCTTTATTTCATTCAGACTCAACATTTTTTTATTCTTTTATCATATAAGTTACGAAGTAGCTTTCATTTAAAAAAGATCAATCTCTCCTTAAACTACTGCAGAGGCAGTGGCATAAACTAGGGCAAAATTCAACACATCAAGTTTTAATGAAAGGCTGTTAAAAGAAAATGTTATGAAGCTATTTCTAGTATCACAGCATCCAGAAAAATTAACTTGTTTAACTGGTCAGTATGCATATGACCAGCTTCTGGCTTCCCTTGCAGCCTCAGTTTATAGCATGCCATGTAATCTACGTTAAGATATGTACTTAGATAAAATCTTGCAGTCAGAACTCACACAAAACTCTATTGACTTCAGTGGGAATTTTGCCTGAGTGAGGACTGTGGATTTTGGCCAATGGAAATAAAAATCTTTAATCTCAATTGAAAGCTATGTTTATTCTACGAGGTGACGGAGAAAAACAATGGAAAAAACATTTACCTGTGTAGGAACAGAAAGCTCCAAATGCTCCTCAGTTTCAGCTTCTCATCGCACCAGCAGCTCACTTTCTCTGCCCTGGGTTTTCTCCACAGGAAATCAAACACGGGGGCTGCAGCTCCACCGCCAGCGGTTCTCCCGTGCCCTGCGGTGGCTGCGGGAGGCTGGATGCTCTGCCAGCTCCCCTCCTGCCTTCTATGCTTCGGATGGGGCTTTTGTTGGCTTGATCGTAGCCTCCCTCTTTCTTTCTTTCTGCTTTTACGGATGGAATGACTCCAGCCTCTGTTGGTGCTACTGACTAAATGGCGACTGCAACGCTCATCTAGGCTTTTAACTGCCACCTACTGAAAAAATGAGGAATATATACGTGTGTGTATACAGGCTGTAATATTCTGGCTTTCTCAACAGATGTAGTAGATTTTTTTACAGTAAGTCTTTAAGCCCTCCAAATATTCTGTAGTTTGTCATCCAAAACAGTAGTTTGCATTAATCTGGGCTCATAATATTCTTTTATTTCAGGACCTAAATACAGAATAAGTCTGTTTCTTTAACTTTAAAAAGCTTACAAAGCTTTTGGTTAGGCTAATTCCCACTGGGCATAAACCAGTATAACCCTATTCAAACCAGTGGAGTTGTGCTGATTTATACTAGCTGAGAAATTAATCCCTTCGGTCTAATATTTGTTCACAAAAATACAGTAGATATCAAGTAGGAAAAATAAGCCATAAAAACAAGCGTTTTTGCCAAACACAGCCTCTCAAAATTTGACTCATCTGAAATAGATTTTTTTTTTCTGACAGCAGTGTAAAATATGATTCTTGAGGAAACATAAATTAATAAATATATTGTTTTTTCCACCTTTACTGGTGACTTTTTTGGTGAACATTACAAAAGCAAGATCTAATGTCTCCTTCAGCTCTTTATTTTTAAAGCAACTTCCATAAATTCTCAGAAAGACCTTTTTTTTTCCCCCAGGCTATAAGTGAGGCCCACTGGAGATGTTTGAACTCCTGCTGCAGAAATGGAAGTCTAAGTATGGGGCCTCTCTATGAATCCCCAAGAAAGGTGTGGGGAGATGCTACCTTCATTACCCAGTAGCAGAAGTACATAGCACCATAGTCTCTCTCAGCTTGCAAGATAAAGCTAGGTTGAGTTGTGACATGAAACGGCTTTGTGCTTATCCCATGGAGCATTGCCCTGCAGAGGATGGAAAGTGTTTAGTTTTTAGGCCTGCTGTGACTGTGTGAGGGAAACATGAGATAAGCAGCTAGCTCTCAACAGCTGGTATGATTTGCTAAATGCTACTCTTGGTAAAGGATAGCTTTGTTTTGCTTGTTTTTAATTTAAGATTAATTCATTGTGTTAATGCTTTTGCTGAACACAGAAATGAAAAGGTTTCTCCTCTACATGTGCGTCTTACAGAAGCATAATGTACTAGGATACGTGATGACCTGGCCAATATGCCCCAAAGAAGTAATTTGCGGTTCTGGTACTGATTAATTCTGACCCCTGTTTTTCCAGGCTCCCAAGTAGCAAGCCGTGGAGCAAACCATCTGCCTCCCCCAGCCACAGGCCTGCTCCTACAGCCTGCAGCAAAGCCTTGCCTTTGGTTTTGTCACCAATTCTCAGCAGTAACTTAGTCCTGAACCCATAAAGTCAAGGTATTATAATGACTACAGCATAGCAAAACTTAATCTACAGAGTTTATAATATTACACAGGGATTTAGCCTGTGCCTTTTTCTGGTACAGCCCCATGGGAACATGAGTACAGAATCTAGCCCCGCTGATTCAAGGAGTCTACAAAGTGCCTCCGTAGTTACAAGCAATGTGGCTTCTTGGTAATTTTCAAAGGTAACAAATCTCAGTTCTCAGTTCATGTGCCCTTATTGTGAATGCGCCTTTTAATTTTCCTCAAAAATAATAGAAGTACCTGATGAGCTTTAGAGTTACGATTTGGGAGATTTTCATTCTTGAACCCCATTCCAACAGGACAGATGTACAAACTTTTAAGAACGCACCTCTTAAAAATGGTGATTCTATCGAAAATTGAATTTACTTCAATAATAAGTATCAGTATAGCCCATTGAAATTCTGTCCTTACATGTCCAAAGAACCAAAATCTTTCATTTACAGGTGGTAGATATGTACCTGCACCGACAGACACAAGGTCCAGTTCCACAGCTTCCACCTGGGCTCTATCCCATTGAAGTCACCATAATATTTTTCTGAGCAGAACAGTGCTGTATGGGATTTCTGTTACTAGCTCAGCTGTAAACAACTGTGGCAGTTCCTACCCTCAGCACTGGTTTTGTAACACTGCTGTATTTAATGAGGTTGTTCGGGTATGTCAGAAAAGACAAACTTCCAAAATATCAGGCATGCCTCACTTCATCATAAATACAGATTATTCACATGTGGTCCCAGCAGCAGACCCCACAGACCTAAACCCAGGTCAGCCCCACGCAGGCAAGCAGAAGCACAGCAAAGAACTTCCAGCCCTAAGCTGCCAGAAGTTGCATTGCTCTGAATGCTGATGTTAACATGGGGCAGAGAGGACAGAGTCTGTTCACAGTGAAGAATTGTCCTTCTCCCAGGGGCACCAAGGACCACCACTCTGCAACTCCATTTTGGAGTACCAGTATGCCCCATGTGTTGGCAAGTGGAAGGGAAAGTGCAGCTTTAAAGAGCATGCAGCTGCATGACATTTAGCTGCTTGCTGGGTTAAACCACAACAGTCCTCCTTAGCAAAATATGAGCTGCCTGAAGCTTGAATGTGCACTGAAAGTACAGCAGCTTCTGAGTCAAAATTCAATCTGCAGCGGGTGTACAGCATGGAGAAATTAGAAAGTCTTTAGTTCCCCTGTAATAGCTTAAGATGTAAAACAGTTGCTTACTTGTAAAGATTTTCCCTCTGCAAGGTAGAACATAATCTTCACAAAGACCAGCCAGCAGAGAGCAAGGACTAAACTCAGTTTTGCCTTTTCTGGGATGGTTTTCCTCCTGTTAACCTTTTCTTCTCTGAATTGCTTTCACTAAACCATGCCTTGGCTAAAATACATACCTCCTCTTGCATACTTGGAAAGCTACTTTCTTAGCTATGTGATGTCTTAAAGATATTTAGTTCTTCTTCTACAGCTATCCTTAAAAATAGTTAATAGTTACAATAAATCTATAATAATACCTTGTAATCTTGAGCCGTGCTCAAAAATGAGCTAATGAGTTGTCTCCATTAGCAGTATGTAAGACATTACAAAAGATCTTAGCATACTATTATTTCAGATAGATTTACTGGAGATATTTTCCAATGGGAATAAATTAATCTTAAGAAAAAATTATTATTAAGAGTGTTTTTTTGGGATAGCTGATGGTCAGCAGTGGATCTGGTAATGCTCTGTACTTGGTGCAGTAATTAGATTCTTACTCTTGAATATGATATGAATGTAGCTACAGGACAGGTTATCACAAAGGCTGTATTTTGTATTTGTGCACTGCCTTTGAATCTTAGGTAATTTGCATCATTTTGTAAATGAAGCATAATTTTAATGGTCTTTTTGACCATTTCGACACTGCTTTGAACTTCTTGAAAAAAGTAAATAACTGACAAGTCACTACTGCATATAATGTTGAAAAATATGATAGATTATTTACTGTACTTTTACAGCTTGGCTAAAGTGCTTCATAGCCCATTTACAATGCACTGGAGCACGTGACTGTCTCTGGTACAATAACATCTTATGTATAAAGCAAATGTGATTAAAACTCATATGTAGTGTATCAGGCAGTTAGTGGTCTACACCAATGCCATGACACGATGGGGCCAAATTCTTCCTTAGTATAATTAAGTTTCTCATTTCTGTTGAAGTGACTCCAGACTACCTCTTGATTCAATTGGGGTTAGAAAGATGGATCCTTATCTAATACTTTTTAACAGTAAAGCTTCATCTGACAGCCAGAGTTGCTTTGTGAAATGTTGGAGAGAAGGCTCAAACTGCAGTTCTTCTTGAGAGGGGCATTTTAAGCTGTAATATTTTCAGGCCCTGTGGGTACATAGATGAAATACTGGTATTGCTAACTGTGGTCTTTTAGTTCCTCACTTTGCAAGGTAACATTGTGTTAGACACAGAAGTTAAAAAGACATTTTTTTAAAATAAATTATTGTTGTAATAAACCTGTGCCTAGCTCTTAGCTTGCAGTAAAAAAAAACAGTTACTCCAGCAAATTCACAAGACATGTCACTCCTACAGACTGTAGATGGAATTGGTAGTTTGGAGAAAATATTGTCAGATGCCATAGAGCACAATTTTAATCTTATTTAGACTTCAGTGCATTTCAGACCAGGCTTTTTCACTCAGCCCTGCAATATGATGAACACAGTTGCTTTTAGACACCCCCTTGACTGGCAATGTCCATTATTAGCTGTATTACTCTGAATCAAAGGTTTCCAAGTTTTCACCTAATTCCTGGTGAAAGGAGAGGCACAGGAAGATATTTTTGCCTTATTGTCTATGTGAAGGCTGTATCTCCAGGGCCTGCTTCTAAGCACTTGAGAGCAAGCAAGGGTCTGCTGTTGATTTACTGTGAAAGCAAGGTAGGGCTTAATCCTCACTAGCTTCTGGGATGTCAGATATCATAAAGGTGATTGAAGGAGATAGGCCATTGATTCCATTCTCTAATGTATTTCCAGGTTCACAGGGGAGACTGTTATTGTCATTGAAAATTTGTAGCTAACTTCATTTAACCTCATATTCTGTGAAATGGAAACAGAGTGTAGCACTGTTCAGTATTGAACATGATTCTTTCCAAAAAATATACACATAACATTTACAATAACCAAAGCAGAACAGAAACACGATTTTTTTGTCAAGAGCAAAAAAGGGTGACTTTCAAAGGGCCTTTTTTTTTCTCCAGAGATACACCTCACTAAATCATGCACAAATACATGCACACACAAAATAGTGATTCAACACCAATAAATTGTATAGACCTGTAAATACAGAAAAAGTGACTACACTGTGTTACAAATCCATAAACAATATTTAATAGTATTATGAAGACTTTATGAAATTTCTAAACTGTTATGAACCCTTTAGAGAAAACTAGAGTATTTCCATCTTTGTGGATAAGCATCCATCACACAATACACTGGATATAAAACAGTATATTAAGAACAGTCCTTCCATTTGCTGATCAACATTCACAATAAAACCTGCACTGTGTTTGACCCATTGTCATCCAGGCATACTGAAGGAAATCTCTGTGAAGGAGGAAGATTAATAAACTTGTGACTTGATGAACGTAAATGAATGACATTAACCAGAAGAGTCATTCACTGATCTTAACTCTGTTATTCATGGGTGCCAATATATTACTGTGCATAAATGTGTTTTGTACCAAGCATTGAGACACCAGTGAAAACAAAGGAGAAGCAGTATTTCAGAACTGTGATTACTCTTTTCTTCAACATTTACATGAGACTGAGAATCAGCAAAGACAGCCCAGCTCTTACAAATGTAATTACAGCTTGCAGGAGGACAAATGGTACTTTAGGTAATAAAAGACTTAAATTCATATGAGTATAATGCCTTAAAAATTAAAACATTATGTAAGCTACTTGCATTGTGCCTGAAAATAAAACAAAAAAGAGGAAAAAAACCCCCATATCTGTGAAGTCCTTCATTCTTTAATGAAACAATTTATTTTGTTCCCTTTAAAAGGAGGACAATCCCATTTAGGTTTTACAGCAGCTCTTAGGTGTAAACCATTACAAGGCTCACAAAGACTGAGTGATTGATGAAAGAGTTATAACTGCTTTAATTGGTATCATCCAAAAACCCCCTTCATTTACCATTATCCAACAGAAACTAAGTTACATTGTAAGAAAATACCATTATTTACCATTAATATGCTAACTTCAATCACTTTACTGAGCTCTGACTGTGCATAACATATATACATAATATAAAAATTGTCATCTCTTATTATTCATATCAACTATAACAGAAGACACAGACAGGCTGGATCAATGAGCCAAGGCCAACTGTATAAGATTTAACAAGGCTAATAGCTGGGCCCTGTTACTGGATCATAATAGCCCCATGCAATGTTACAGGCTTGCAGAAGAGTGGCTGGAGAGCTGCCCAGTGGAAAAGGACCTGGGGGTCCTGGTTGACAGTTGACCTAACATAAGCCAAGAGTATGCCCAGGTGGCCAAGAAGGTCACCAGTACCATGGTCTGTATCAGAAACAGTGTGGCCAGCAGGGGTAAGGGCAGTGATTTTGCCCCTGCACTTGGCACTGGTGAGGCCGCACCTTGAATATTGTGTTCAGTTCTGGGCCCTTCACTACGAGAAGGACATTGAGGCACTGGAGCATCTCCAGAGAAGAGCAAAGGAGCTGGTGAAGAGTCAGGAGAACAAGCCTTATGAAGATCAGCTAAACAACCCTGGTTGTTTAGCCTGGAGAAAAGGAGGCTGAAGAGAGATCTTATCCCTCTCTACAGCTACCTGAAAGGAGGTTGTAGTGAGGTGGGAGTCAGTCTCTTTTCCTGAGTAACAAGCGACAGAACGAGAAGAAAAGGCCTCAAGTTGCACCAGGAAAGGTTTGGATTCGCTATTGGGAAAAATTTCTTTAATGAAGGGGTTATCAAGCACTGGAACAGGCTGCCCAGGGAAGTGGTTGAGTCACCATCTCTGGAGGTATTTAAAAGACATGTAGATGTGGCACTTCCAGACATGGTTTAGTGGTGGACTTGGTAGTGTTAAGTTAGTGGTTGGACCTTCTGATCTTAAGGGTCTTTTATAATCTAAATGGTTATATGATTCTACGATTCCATATAATCCTCATATTACTTCTGCACTTTCAGTACCTCATAACATCCCCATTCATGAACTGCTCATTTGTTGATAACAGAGTCTGAAACTTGCGATTACTTTCTGCATTTAAGGCTAACTGCTTGAAGCATTAGCTATAAGTATTCTGTATCAAACATTTGGATTACACTAAACATTTCAAGAAAGTTCTTGCCTTTTTAGTTATAGACAGTGTATTACACTCTTTGCAAATTACATTAGTTTTATTTATGCACTCACGATTCCTGTATTTCTCTTCAGGCCTTACTCTTCAGCCTATTTGAAATGGAAATTTTCTTCATAGGTTGTCTTGACATCACAGAAGTAATTGGTACTCAAATACCTCTATTGCAATGATAATAGATGTGAGTGAGGGAGAAAGAGCCCTCTATCATTTGCTAGATAGCTGTTCCCAATTGCTATTGAACTTTTTTCTATATAAAGTGTAGAATCAGGGTAACAATACAAGAAACAGAGACTATTGCTAATTAGATATGAATTCTATTAATTCAAAACTCTTCTTAGTATTGGTGATTTAATCTTATGTCATTGCAGAAATGTCCAAGGACAAGAATGGTGTTTGGCTTACAAGCCCTATAGTGTCATTGCGCAAAATTTGCACATTGTTAACAATTAACTGGATTCTGTAGTATACACAGAATATCAGAAGGACTTTTCCATGTTCTCCTCTTGACCCTGGGCTGAGTGTTACCTTTCACTTCTACCAACTAGATTTGAAGCACAGAGTTTGTGTAATAATAATATTTTCCACTACTCTCTGTGTTGCTGCTGTACACAGAGGCATGCACTGTTGTTATTCACCTCTTTCTTGAGGATGTTCACATGCGGGACTAAAAACATGTATCTGCCATGTATCTCCTAACCCTGACATGAAATGTTAAATACTACAGCAGTATTTGACACATTGCACAAACCTTTTGGTACTAATACCTATCAGAATCTACTTCCTGAATAAGAGAGCTGATGTGAAGCAAGTTTAAGAACTTGTCTCTTTCTTCTTCATTGTCATGTAATACAGTGATAAGCCAATCTTCTTCACTTTCCCTGTTCCACTGTGTCAGCCCTTTACTCCATTGATTCAATCCTCTCATCAGCATTTCTGTCATTACAGAGATCTGATGTGTACCTGGCAATGTTTTGACAAGAAATGTTCCATAACCTTGCCAAGAATAGCTGAAGATTTAACAGGTTTCTCCCTCTCAGCTGGGAGAAATGTTTTCTTTTACCTGATCAACAATGAAATTCATCTTTACCTGTCAAGGTTAAAAGAGGAGCACTGAACACTAGAGGCACCAACAAGGCTGGCTGAGTCTGCTAAAATCTCCCCAGGGTGACCATGACATGCAGGCCAGGATAGCAGCTCTGACAACCTTGGGCAGAAATCAGGTTGCGTTCTCTTCCTCTTCTGTAGGGCAGCTTGCATAGCCGACACAACTTGTCAGAGTGAAAGCTGAGCAAGCTACACTTTCCACACATCCTCTTCCTGGCATTGATCAAGAAGGCTTGTACCAGCAATGGCAGCGGCCTAGGCCACCTCATCTTACAGGGGTCTGCCTCCTCCCTTCTAAAGTACCCTACATCAACCAACCAAAGTCAGGCAAAAAGGTTGCATTCATTTTCAGTTATGAAAACTGAACAAATGATCAGAGTAAGAAAGCCTTCTGGTCATATTACTGTCAGATTCCCCCTTGTCACAACTTTGCCAAATTTTCATTGGGGTTCCAGGTAAATGATGGGAATATTTCTATCTGCCCCTCACATTTTGGTGAATTTCCAGTTCTCTTTATTCTTGCTATATATTTCTCTATTAAAAGTCTTAGCATTTGTAAGTCCTTTGCTGGCATCTGTACACTTATTAGTATCTGCAAAGATACATAAAATGTCAAGGCATTAATGACACCTGATCCTTCTCACCAATTGTCCTTGCTTCATGTTCATCTTGTCACTGTGGTCTCACTGCAGAAGCCAGTAGGTCAGACATATTTATCCTCCCCAAAAGCACAGCTTCTCTTCCTAATACCTCTGTGTATCCTTAAAAATACACCATCTTGAATAAAGATCTTTTTTGCAACACAAAAAAAGTAGAATTGCCACAGTGGAAAGGAGCAACACAATAGACTTAATGTCTTTCATCTGAATTTTCATATTAAATAATTTGATCAGGCAAAAATTAAATAAAATCCTTATTTATTTTTATTTATAGGTTATTAATTGCCTTAGAGAATGTAAAGTGAAGGTTGTTTTGTGGATATTACAAAATTCAAAGCCATTTTGGAAAGAATGTTAGCCAAGGTATCAGGAACATCTTCCAAAGAACAGTTTTGTGTAAGCAAAATTTTTGGCAGAAATTCTATTAATTTGGAGGAAAACAGAAGTTACTTAGCTTTCTGAACAGTATTCCAAGTAATTTAACCTTCAGTTTCTAGAATACAGCTCATGGTCTAATAGATCATAGGCAGAATTTGCATGTTCTTCACTTACCTTTGAACATGAGTAATAGGAGGAGTATTAAACCTTTCTGAAGTACACATCAGATCATAATCCAAGGGCAGATAGTTATCACCGTGCTTCAGTGAGTAGAGCTGAGGTCTGGAGAGTTGAACTCACATGTCCAAGGTCATATAGTCTACTAGTAACAGGGCTAAGACAAGTGTGTTGAGTCTTAGCAGTTCTTCCTGGCCACTAGCCACTCCTGCTAGTTTCTCACGTTCACTATGAGAACACAGCGGTGGCTTCATGGGCCAGGGTGTTTAAAAGTACTTGGATAATTTGAAGGCATAAATTTCACTAATTTTCGCTGGATTCTGATCAAGTCAAGGGAGTAAAAGCAGTCTTACCGTGGCTGCATGGGCAAGGGCAAATTTGCTTTCATGGAACTGTGAGTCCTTTTGGAGAGATGGCTCCCAGCATTACAGCAGGTAATGGACAAAACTCTTGGATATCTGTGTGCTGCACTTCAGTGGGCAATAAAACACAATCTGAGTCACATGGAAAGATTAACAAAAATGTTTAAGATCCCATTTTGATGCCTAGACAGCTACACTCCCTTGTATTTGGCAGCATTAAAATGTATGCATTTTTATGGATCTCCAGTTGTGGTTGTTTTCCTTTTCAGATGATAGAGATCTTGCAAAACTGTCATTTGAACACTGCAAAATTCCCAATCTTTTAGCTCACTTTATTTGGGTCACAGATTTCGGTGACAAATTTCCATGGTTTTGAGAGCACCACTAATGAGCTATAGGTCATTATAATGAACTGCAGTTTCTGTAGCCTTGAAATTGAAAGAGACAGTGAATCACAGAATCACAGAATCACTCGGTAGGAAAAGACCTCCGAGATCATCAT
>NW_010176810.1:0-3954 GCF_000695765.1 Mesitornis unicolor | reverse complement strand
GGCTTTTCCAACCGAGCCATTCTGTGTCTGTCTGTGTAGACCCGCTGTGCATCACCATGACTGGGAGCAGAGGAAGAGATTTGGTGGCTCTGCTTTTGCTAGAGCAGCAAAACAGGATGTTCATCACGAAACACTTCTGCGTGTGAAACCTGTACCTTAATCAGATTGTAAATTTTCCCCTCTAAAAGAAGACTGGTGACACAGAGCGTTTGTGTCCGGGTGGATTTCCTTAAGCACTGGAAGCTTCAGCCTTGGGTTGAATTGCTAAAGGAATTAAATTCTAGTGTTAATTCTCCATTCATTTATATAGAATTGGTGCACATATGTTTTGGAAATCTGCGAGTCTCAGCACTTGGAGCAACCCGTAGACCTCCGATCTTTCTTTCGATTCAGTCGTGAGTACAGTATTGATTTGGACCCTGACTTCTGTGTCTTATTAGCCACGAGAGAGAGAGCAGATTTGTTTTCTAGCACACAGTATAGATTTCTCATTTGGAAAACACTGGGGTGGAGAAAGGGGAAGCAAAACCAAAACCAAACGTGTTATCTTACTGCTGAGAATGCAGAGGTAGAAGATTCCTTTAAAGGGGTGAGAGAAGGGAGAGGATGAAGGGGCAGCCCTAGGAGTGTGTGGCTGCTCCTGGGCTCCGAGCTGTCCCTTGGGAATAATATCCTGTGAAAGCTTCAGGCCAATGCTCAGTCATGGTCCGGAAAATGCCAAGTTAATAAATATTCTTTAAAAATATTCTTAATATTCCATTGAGAATTAACAAAGAAGTTGTTACTGCTGCTGTGTAAAGCAGTGAGTGCCTGCACGGTGAATGCTCTGTTCTGGTTCTTGTCTCAGAGCAGGTGGTGGAACAAGAAGAAGGGATGGTGGAAGATGATGAACTGAGAGCGATTTCTGTGCAAGAGGTGATGTTTGAGGGCTGTTTGTGTCTTTTCCAATACCCAAATAGGGGAGTCAGGAGGAAGCAGTGGCACCAAGCAGGGATGAGGCCGAGGGGAGCAGAGAGGTGATGAGGAACCACAGTTCTGGGTCTGACACAGCCTGGTCGTTCTTGTGTTTCTATTGCAGATAACAGAACCCCACACCCTACGCGTTTCCAAGGGTGCAGAGTGGGGGTTTGAGGTTTCCCAGTGACACAGAACCACAGAGAAGACGCAGCTCGGTACTGAAACTTTAACCCTGAGCTTTAAAGCAAAACCCAGCCTCTCCAGAATAATTAAAGCACGACATCTCTGAACCTAATCATTATTCTGAGCTTTGGTGGCGATTTAGAGCAGGGGAAGGAAGAAAGCAGGTTGCTTAATTAAACGCTGCTAATCCCAGGTCTCGGTATCTGAATGCGTAGGCTCTTTTGGTGAACGTTGAGGCACTCGAAGGGCGATGGCAGGAAGGGAAAGAAAGGGAGGAGGACAGAAATCGTTGGGCCTGGTGTAGAGAAACAAGGGCACCGTATAGCACAGGGCAACCAGGCGTTTTGTGCCATGGCCAAAGCCACAGAAAGCTGTCTGGCACTTTTGGGGTTTGTGTGTGCAGTTTGAGACCACGCTTAAAACAACTGAAGTTGAGGTTTAACATTTTCCTTCCAGTCTTAGCAAGTCCTTTTCAAATGCATGCGCTAAGACCCAGCGTTTATTGTTGTTTTTATAAAGGTCTGGTCAATACTTAGGGTAGTTTTGTATTAAAACTCCCTCCTAATGTCACTGTCTTAACCTGTATTGATCCCTGCAAGGGCTCTTCGTCTGCAGGTTTTGTTGGTATTTGCACCTACACGTGCCAAAAGTTGCAGGAAAATGTTTCATGGATGGAGGAAAACTTAAATTCACAACTCCTTTATTTTGGAAAAGCTGCTTTTTCTACTGTCTGTAGAATTTCGATCCCTACCCCTGATCTCTCAGTTTGTCCAAGTCGTTGTGTGTGTTGGGTGCTGCTCATGGCTGCTCCGGTCGTTCTGTGCAAGGCAGTGATCCCTGCTCATCTTCATCTCCCACCTCCTTGTTCAGTCTCTTGTGGTTTTCCATCCTGGGCTAATCCATCCTAATTACGAGTCCTATCATCCTAATTGGTGAGACCGCATCTGGAATATTGCGTCCAGTTCTGGGCCCTCAGGTCAAGAA
Organism: Mesitornis unicolor; assembly: GCF_000695765.1. NCBI lineage: Eukaryota > Metazoa > Chordata > Aves > Mesitornithiformes > Mesitornithidae > Mesitornis > Mesitornis unicolor. Next base: position 1,830 of record NW_010176810.1, on the reverse strand, counting down.
GGACAGGAACTGCTGGAGAGAGTCCAGCGTAGGGCTACAAAGATGATGGAGGGAGTGGAGCATCTCCCTTGTGAGGAGCGGCTGAGGGAGCTGGGGCTCTTTAGTTTGCAGAAGAGGAGACTGAGGGGAGACCTCATTCATGGTTATAAATATTGAAAGGGTGAGTGTCACGAGGATGGAGCCAGGCTCTTCTCGGTGACAAACAATGATAAGACAAGGGGTAACGGACACAAACTGGAACACAGGAGGGTCCACTTCAATTGGAGAAGAAACTTCTTCTCAGTGAGGGTGACAGAGCCCTGGCCCAGGCTGCCCAGAGCGGTTGTGGAGTCTCCTTCTCTGCAGACATTCAAAACCCGCCTGGACGCCTTCCTGTGTAACCTCATCTGGGTGTTCCTGCTCCGGCAGGGGGATTGGACTGGATGAGCTTTGGAGGTCCCTTCCAATCCCTGACAGTCTGGGATTCTGTAATTACTGCACGTTAATTGCTTGAGTCACCCCTCCTCATTTGGCCTCTCCTTGGCTGCTCTGCTTTCCTGGTGTGTGTGTGTGGTGGTTGGGACTCACAGGAGCACAAAGTGCTTGGAGTACAAGGAATGGCAAAATAGGCTGAGATCCCTCAAGGTGGAAGAAGGTGGTGTAGGTCTGTAAACTCATGGGTGTCGAAGATGCTCATTAATGTTTATAAATTTGGAAAGGGCAGTGTCAGGAGGAAGGAGCCAGGCTCTGCTCTGGGATGTCCAATGGCAGGACAAGGGGCAATGGTCCCAAGCTGGAGCACAGGAGGTTCAAGCTGCAGATGAGGCCAAAGTTTGTGAGTGTGAGGGTTCTGGAGCATGGCCCAGGCTGCCCAGAGAGGTTGTGGAGTGTCCTTGTGTGGAGACACCCAAAGCCCTGGCCGTGTTCCTGTGTGACTGCTCTGGTGATCCTGCTGTGGGGGGGTTGCACTGGGGGAGCTTTCCAGGTCCCTTCAGCTCCTCACATTCTGGGATTCTGTGAAGTGTACGTGTCACAAGGCAGCAGCAACATTAACTGCAGCCCTTAATACACAGTATTAGTGTGATACCCTGCTTCTGCTCTGCTTTTTAGCCCTTTCCTCAGCCCCATTTGTGCTGCTTGCACAACCTCTCATTCCTTTGGTCTTGTCCCTTATGTCCTGATAAAATATTCTACTGAAATAAAATTAAAAGGCCAAGTAACTGATGTACCCTTGCTGTCCATCTGTTGTGGCATCCAGAGAGGCACTTGGAACAAAGCTGCTTCCTGGTGCAGTCACTGGTGCTCTTCAAGATGTGTGTTTATGAGATGAGGAAATAAAGAGAATAATTGTTAGTTCCAGAAACGTTTAAGGATGGCTGTTACTTGAGGGGGGAACAAAATGAATTGCATGGGTGAAGTTTCCCATACCCAGCTCTTTGAACACCCGCGTTGCTCCGCGGTGAAGGACACTCGAGATAATGCCTTGAGAATAATGTTGATAAGGCATTCTGTTTGCATATGTTTATTTAACTTCATAAAATGAAGTTATCTTTGGAAGCTAAAAAAAAAAAGCTTCTGTATGTCTGCAAAAATGCCATTGAGGTTTTTTCCTTTAAAAAACTAAAATACAGAAGTGTATTGGTTCTGAATCTATGGATTTCTGAAGCAGGAATAAATAAGGAAATAAAATACGTTTTGCACTATAATCTTATGTTCCTTTTGTGAACACTGAAGGAAAAAGGGTTTAGAGGCTTTCAGGGTGAATACGTGTACAGTGGAAAAAGGGTTTAGAGGCTTTCAGGGTGAATATATGTACCGTATCGGTCGCAATAACCCCATGGACGCTGCAGG
>NW_010176809.1:24424-43365 GCF_000695765.1 Mesitornis unicolor | reverse complement strand
GAGCTCCACGCGTGAGGGTCCGCAGCCGCCACGGCTGCAGCGAGAGGCGCCAGACCGTGCGCACCCAGGGTGTTTAACAGGGACAAATCCCCACGGGCAAGTGAGGCCTCTGCGGTTAGGGATTAGGGAGTGAAGGCTCTCGGATGATGAGGTGCCTGGGTCAAGTGAAAAACGGTCAACTGTACCGCTTCCAGTAGGATTTTGAAGCTTTCGATGTGGGAAGTGCCTCTAAAGGCTGTGATGTGATAATAGTCACTTCACCTTCCCTGGCCCCAGTAGATATTGAATATTTGCCTGCCAGTGTATCAGTGCAAAAAGTAATTCTACCCTCAATGAATTTCAATGTATTCAGGGGAATTATTTGTGAGGTATTTTTATTTGTAAGGGGGCTTGGACCCATTATTTTTAAGTCTGGTTTTTTTGTATCTATCACAGAATCATAGAATGGTTAAGAGTTGGCAGGGACCTTAAAGCTCATCCAGTTCAACCCCCTGCCATGGGCAGGGACACCTCCCACCAGAGCAGGTTGCCCAAAGCCCTGTCTAACCTGGCCTTGAACACTTCCAGGGAGGGGACATCCTCAACTTCTCTGGGTAACCTGTGCCATCGGGTACTGGAAGGCTGCAGTAACGTTTCCCTGGAGCCTTCATAGGGGAGGTGCTTCAGCCCTCTGATCAGCTTTGTGGCCCTCCTCTGGACCCACTCCAGCAGCTCAATGTCCTTTTTGTGTTGGGGGCCCCAGAACTGGACATAGTACTCCAGGTGAGGTCTTACCAGAGCAGAGTAGAGGAGCAGAATCACCTCTCTCTGTCTGCTGTCCACAGCTCTTTTGATGCAGCCCAGGATATAACCCCAGGCCTTCTGGGCTGCAAGTGCACATTGCCAGCTCATGTTACTTGTTTCATGTAGTAATATTTTTTTTAATGATGGAGGCAGGAGATGTGGAAAACAGGACCAGTGTGCTCCCAATATCCACTTGCCTAAATAACTTTCAAATTTGTCAGTCAGTTTTAAGCAGGCTCCACAGCAGCATGTCTCACAATTAAGTGTTCTATAAGCAACAGTTTGGTACGGGGGGAAAAAAGCACAGTCTAAATTATTCTCATGTTGGGAAAGAGGCTCAAGTAGGAGCACAGTGGCTGGAAACTGGTTTTAGTCACCTGTTGGACCATCAGTATATTTAGAGCAGGGAAGCAAGCCCTTGTCTACTTAAGCAAGCGACTGTGTCTGTAAAGGGAAACATTTGGTTCTGACTATCCAGTGTGCACACAGTTTATGGTTTTGGGGGACTAACTGTGGCCTGATTTTATGGACTGAATTCTTGTTAGGACCACATCTTTCGATTTAGTGTGATTCATAATAGATCCAGGGTGTGCACCTTGCTCTCATAAAGCAACCCAAAGCACAGTAGGTGAGGCTCCTGATCTGAGCTTAGGCATTAATTTAAGTACACCAGCCTCTATTGAGGAATATGGGAAGGGCAGGAGGTTTGGGGAGCTCTGGAGCAAAAGGAGCTGGATGTATTGCTGTTGTTAGGAAGAATATTTGGGGATGTCAAGAAGGAAACAGGAGGTGAGGTTACTGTGGTATAGTGGCATGGATGAGGCCAATATGCAGAAAGAATACACATCTCTTTAGTCAATGAGGCTTCAGTAAATTTGTTTTCCCCTCCTCAAGGAAGTGCCATTCAAGTTTTCATGCGATCACTTGGTGCAAAATTAATTAATCAATTATCTGATTTTTTTTAAAGGCATAATAATATACCCAAATACAGATACCTTTCTTTGTGCTATTTGTCTAAACTCCCTTTAATGGAGAGCAACATGCACTTCTAAAGCATTTTCAATGTGTTCTAAAATAGATAAAAGATGAGACAAATCCACTCTGGTTTCCAGTGTCATGGGTAAAGGTCTAAAGCTTTATTAATGGATCATTTTAATTTTGTTTTTGAAGTAGGCTGTCTGCTGTGTGATGTTGACAGTAGTTCATAAATCACTTGCTAATCTATTCAGAGGATGTTTTTCAAGTTTAAATTTTGTCTTGAAATATAAATTGCTTGGCCTGTGGAAAATGCCTGAGATTTATCAAAATCTTAGTTCACTCATGGCCTACAAGTTATTGGCAATTGCATATCTTTGACATTTGATTCTTTTGAGCTTTTAAGTATTTTATGTTATGCAAGGGACATTCGAATGAATCCATTTTATAGGCTCTTAATTAGTCAGTGGTGGTATTTTAGGAAGTGACAGGATGGGTTCTGATGCCTAAAATTAATTGGAACAGAATTGAGCTCATCATGATTTGAGACTGCTTAGGTAAATGAGAGGAGTAACTTGGGTTTATGTGGAAATGTCAGTTTGATGGTGTTTAATTGAAGCTGTATAATCCTGCTGACAGGGGAGAAGAGCACCCAGTTTCCATTTGATTCCTTGAAAGTCTAATGTTGATTAATAGCTTACTCAAAGCAGGAAATGGATGAGCTGCACATGGCAAATTTAGTCTGCTGTGTGAAACTAGACATCCTGAATTTAGTTCAAATGGATCACCCATTGAGAAAGTCAGTTAAACTTTCTAGCCTGTGCTGGTCTATAACGCTGTAAGAGCTTTAGGATCTCAGAAGATCTTTATTTACCATTCTTTCCCCTTTTTAAACAGGCACTACTTTGCACTGCCCACTAATCCCGGTGAGCAATTCTTTATGTTTTGCACGCTTGCCGCTTGGCTGATCACTAAAGCAGGACATCCCTTCGAACAGCCACAAGAATATGATGACCCCAATGCAACAATATCAAATGTACTCTCAGAATTGCGATCATTTGTAAGTGTTGAACATGCTGTTTTCCCAAGTGTATTTCAAGCACATGCATCGCCTTCAGAAGTAACAGTAATGCCACACTTTTCCTCCTGTCTGATTATGTTCCCAAGGGCTAGACAGACTTTTCCTGTCTATGAGTTTGTACTGTGTTAATGGGTTAATTGGAATTTTATACTGTCTGTACCTACTTGCTAATTATTTTGGCACTACAAAAATGGTCTTACAGTATTATGCATAGTTTTGTTCCACAATCTGTAAAATTGATTAAATCAGGCTTACTTCTTATAGTGCCACATATGTTGCTCCTTTATGGTAGTATAATGTACAAATATTTTATCTGGAAAATTTGCATAGTGCTTGTGATTCTGCTTCTGCCAAAATCAATGGTATAATTCACAGTGAAGGAAATGTTTTAGAATTGTGTTCATGTTTTGTTCATTTGGTTTTGTTGAGTAGTAAAAGTTTGCCAGAACTATTGTGATTTTTTTCAATATTAGCACACACCCTCAGAGATCAGGAGGGTGTATCAACTTACGGGAATTATGATCTTATGGAAGATTATACTGTGGTACAGCTGTGACTGATGTTAAGAATGCTGTTCTCTAAAGGAGTTAAACCATAACAAACTAAGATGTTTATTCTGCAAGACAGCAATAAATAAAAATAAAATATTTTATAAATAAAATCTTTAACAAACAAGACAATGTTGAAAAGCTGGTGGTTAAGTCTCAGTGGCCAGGTTCCTCCGTAGCTGTTCTTACCTTTCCAACCTGTCACTTGTGTGCTTGACCATCTAGCTCCCTTGTGGCTTCTGACTCTTCTGCTCCCTGTGCGTATCGTCTCGCCAGGTGCTTTAAGGTTTCTGCCCTGCATCTGTTTCTTGGGTTGTTCTGTTTTCCCTTCTGTTGCCTGACTGGAGCTGCATAGCGGAAGAATATGAATTAATATTGATAAAACCTTCATACTCAATGGACACTGGTAAAAACTCTTGTTACCTCCCTGAAAGGAAACTCCAGTTGATGGGTAGCCATCAGTAAACAGCATATCTCTTATTTTAGGGAAGGCCTGTGGATTTTCCTCCCTCAAAATTAAAGGCAGGTTATGGAGAGCAAGCATGCTATGTTCTTGATTGTTTAGCTGAAGAAGCCTTGAAATACACTGGCTTTAGCTGGAAAAGGTATAGTACACTTTTAAGCATCCTCCCTTACACATTATTTTCCAGCAGACAAATGTAATTGTAAAGACAAAACAGTAATGACCAAAACTGTTTTACTTGATGTTTCATGAGCTGCAAAATTAAACTAGGCTTGAAGCAGTGGGACCAAGTAATTCCTAATGCAATTTCACACAATTTAGTCTGTTACCAGCAAAGATGAGTTTGGGCCATTAATAGACTTAGCTAATTAATAAAGATTTGACAGATGACCTTTTTTTTTTTTGGACACTTTCCTATGCATAGCTGCTTGTTAATCTGACAGTTGAGCTGAAATGTATTTAATATCCTTTTAGGTCCTATCAATCAATAGCTAAGTTCTTGATCTCTTCAGCTGGAGGTGTGCACAATATGTGATCATGTTACAAGCAGGCTACAGTAACTTTGAGTATTTAATCCAAAGGAAATCTTAGGAGATATTAGATAACAGATAATTTCACGTCTATGAAAATTTATTTAAAACTGTTCTTTCTTTCATTCCTTCCCGTGGGTGGGTTTTGAAATGGGCAGGGCAAAGTAATTTATCTCTTGGAAATATTTTGCCGTTACCTCTGTTTAGTACGCAAATTCCTCTATAAGCTGCAAATACGTCTGTGGTGACTTGCACTTGGATTTTAAGACATTAGACCAAAAGAGAAAGCAAATAAAAATTTACTCCCCACATGTCTTTGTAGTATGAATGTACTGTGCTTCTTGCCATAATAACTAACCCTCACTTTTAAAACAGTGCAAGATAAAGACTTAGTGATAATTTTATTTGTTTAAATGTGTCAGACACTAATCACTCTCTAGTCATATTCCACATCATCCATACTTTTCATGAAATGTTTTGTTTGCTTAGGAGCAGTTTACAGAGGTATTTCCAATTTACTGTGTTTAAAAGCCCTGCTGTTCTTTGAACTAATTTCAGGCCAGCATATCCAACAGAAGAGCTAGAAGAAGAAGAAATAACAGAAGATGATGCAGAATTAACACTTAATAAACTGGAAGAGGATGTTGCGGTAGGTTTACCTGATTATATCAGTACTGGTCAACTGTAAGGAAATTTTTACTCACTGATCACCTTGTTTGGCTTTAAGAAGTCTTTTCTATCAGCTATTCGATCACCTTTTTTTCTTGCATCTCCTTTCCTGCATCTTCAACTTCTCTGTACAGTCTTTGTTTCCTTTCGGATAAGGTTGTTAAGTCTTCAGGACAGAGCTTATTTTCCCATGTGCATTTATAGTTAATGTGAAGTGGAAACTAACCATACATTAAAATTACATAGATTCAGAATTGTTTATTTATAAGAGCTATTGATGTTAAATGACACTTCAATCCCTGTTTACAGAATTGGTTAATATTTGGTTAAAATTTACCCAGTGTTTAATTAATGAAGTGCTCACTATTGTAACTCAGATTTCACTGCGAATAGGAAATTATAACTTTGGTACTTAGTTGATCTGAAGATTTGGGAACAGGGTAAAGAAAAAATGGAAGCAGAGCATTTGTTTATAAACACCAGCAAGGACCTCAATAAAGGTTGCAGAGTTGTTTCTGTAGACAAAGGTGGTGGCAACTCATATATTGCATGAACGAAATGGTAATATCCCGTCATCCATTCTGACTGCAGACTGAGTCTTTCTGTATGTTTTGAAATACCTTTAGCCAACACGATAGCAATGTTTGAGGATCAGCTGTTCTGTTTATTCCTGCTTTTTTACTATAATAATTACAGTGAAGTTGTCATGTCTTTGAAACAGCCTATGAAATACACCTGTAAGTTTAAATATGCTTTTAGGACATACTGATGGATGGATGTTGAACAAAAGTTGTTTCTTGCTGATTGACTTTCTCAGAAGATTCTTTTTATGCGAGTTGGAGTCTTACTGTAAACTGGTAGCATAATGGGATCTCAAGACATTGCCATTTTCACTTGCCTCTCTCAATCTCCTCAAAGTGAGTCTTTTTACTACTGACTTAAACAGGACATTTCTGAAAGAGGGAAGTTAGCTGATGACAATTAAAGTGAACATTACAAAAAGGAAGTTAATTTCACATCCAGCTTCTCCAAAAGCCGATGATTATTTGCAAAATAAATGCAGATCAAAGCCAGAATTTTGAAAGCTCTGAGCCTGGAAGTGCTCACTTTCTGAGTCAGTAAATTACTTGAGGAGAAAACAATTTTCTGGAGTCTTAAGGCCCAGCAATACTAAATAGAAAATGCCACAACTGTCCCATTTTCGTGTTCATATTTTTCGGGTGCTTGGGAAAAAGGTCATAAAAGTTGGCAATAGAGTGCCAATAATGTTACCATATGGTTCTGATTGTAGTCCCAATTTATATGCCACAATAGTCCGCAAGAATGTAACAGTTGAAGAGTTTGCTTCTCCTCACAGTTTTCTTGTGTTGCATTATTTTTGTCATTTTTATTAGCAAAAAAAAAAAATCTAAACTTTTATTCTTAAATTTCATACAGTATGCGAAGAGTGGGATGTGGATGTTGATGTTGATGTCTGGTTTTATTTTTATCAGCTTTGAAGTCCACACACACACACAAAAAAAGGTCTTGAATAATTCTGACAACAATAAGAGACATTCTGTATTGCGTGCTTGACTCGCCTCAGAAATGTAAGCTTTTTGCTAAAAGCTTTAAAAATGAAAATAGTCAGCTGTCTGCTCCCCTCTGTGTCTTGTTATGATCTAAGCTGTTTAAATTGGGAAGTGGGGAGGGAAGAGTTAACTAAAGCACAGTTGTAACTCTTCAAAGAACTCCTGGATTTGCTCTCAGCTAGTATCTGAGGCCATGATTTTCAAAACTAACATGTTCTGTTAGCTCTTCTGAGTTGGTGTGTTAGTAAAACCACAGAGCTAACTTTATTCAAGGTGGATAACCACTTTTTGGAGCCCCTGATGATTCCACATGGATTAATCATATGCTGATATAATTATTTTTTTTCCCCTAGTCCATTGTTGCTGCCAATGTATTCGTATGTCCTGGATGTATTAGCTGTATCTATAATTTAATTTAGCAGTATTTCCAGTAGTTAAATGCTAATTATGAGGTTCATTGATTGTTCTTCTGGTTTTGATTCTTCTGAATAAAACTGATGAATCTGACAGAGACAAGCCTATTTGTGTAAATCTTGTGGAATTAGCAAACAGTAGCCAGCAGGGCTGGCTGTTCGAGGAAATCTGCACAGTTTGGCTTCTCAGTTCTGATAACTAGTCTTCTTGATGTTGTTATCGTAGTGTTGTAATACGTTCTTCTAAGTGTGTCTTAACGGACACAAACTGGAACACAGGAGGTTCCACTTAAATTTGAGAAGAAACTTCTTCTCAGTGAGGGTAACAGAGCACTGGACCAGGCTGCCCAGAGAGGTTGTGGAGTCTCCTTCTCTGGAGACATTCAAAACCCGCCTGGATGCCTTCCTGTGCAACCTCATCTAGGTGTTCCTGCTCCGGCAGGGGGATTGGACTAGATGATCTTTTGAGGTCCCTTCCAATCCCTAAAGTTCTGTGATTCTGTGAAGTGCTGCACAAATATATATTGTCCATTTAGCAAAGGATAGTCCCAATCGAGTCACCTTTAATTTGCAGGTATTCAGGGCAGTAGGGGCCAAACACGCCAGAAGAAAATAAACTGGTCACCATTAGTTGAAAACTAGATGAGGGAGAGGAAAAAGCTCCCAGGTTTTCACTAATTGAATCTTGAAGGGTTCTACACTAAGATCTGCATTATTACAGCATTTTTGATTTGTCTAGAAAGAAAGCGAGTGATGAAATTCGACTTTGGTGGAAAAGACAGCTAACAGAACTATAGATGGACAAAGTGTATAAGAGTGAAGTGTAGGGGTGATAAAGTTGAAGGTGAAATTCAGTATAGATAAATGGAGGGTAATGCACAGAAAAAAGCATCTTTGACTTTACTTATGTAGTGATGGGCTCTGAGCTGATAAAAGTCACTGAGGAATGCAATTTTGAGACTATAATAGGTAATTCTGTAAAGCCATCGGCCCAGTGCAGTGTCATGGGCAAGAAAACAAATCAGTCACCTTGATTTATTGTATTATTCTGCAGACTTTTAAAATGTGGCATCACTCTGCAACTCCAAATCTGTAATGCAAACGACGTGTTGAAAACTATGTTCATGTCTGGTTGTGGTTTGTTTGTTTTGGTTTGGTTTGGTTTGGTTTAGCTTTAGTTTTAATATAAAGCTTTAGGAAACACTTAAGAAATTACAGTTACCATGCAACTATTGATAATGGCTCATTTGTTATGAGAAGGCTTGGGCTTTGAGACTTTTTGGTTGGTTGGTTTAGTTTTTAAATACTGTGACACCCTGAGGGAAATGTGGTGAGTTTTCATCTTCCACCTTGTCCCAGATACTGTGTCTCCTCATAAGATTTTTAGTAAAAACAAACTCCATGATTATAAATTCTCCATTATTTGTTTTGCTCAGAAATTTGGAATTCAGTATTCCTTGTCCTGTGCTATGGCCAAATAAAATTCTGGTGGAAAATTGTGCAGTACTTACTGAAGTCTTACTTTGCAACTTTCCTTAAGGAAGAAGAGTCAGACAATGAAGAAAATTTTCTTGACCTGGATGTTCTAAAGGCACAAACATACAGATCAGTAAGTTGTTACCCATCAATCTTCTGACAGATTTTTACATCTGTAGTAGCCATTTATTTCTGTTGGATTTAAGTCTGAAAATCCTTATGTAGTCTTAACTTGAAAAAAACATTCTAACTGAAACGAATTAGGTTATCTTAAAAGAAAAATTTATATCCAGTTTCTAAACTGATATCACTGCAAAGTTGCTGGAAACATTTGTAAGAAAAGTTTGCAGATACTTTTAGAGAAACATCGTATGACTTTCTTGAATATATTTTAATACCTCCCTTACACATGCACTATTTCTGGAATGCATTATAATTTCTTATTGTATACATTTCATTTTTTCAAATTCTAACTATGATGATAAGATTATTTATTTTAATTCCTAATCTTTATGAATTCAAAGAAAACCATTAAAGAAATCTGTCATACCTGTAGTTTAGATAATTCTGGATGTAAGTATTTTGTCTGAATATGAACACTGTAAGCCATTGTCACATGATTTCTGACAGTCCTCATTGTGCACAATGATCATATTTTGTATATAAATTTTGTGATTTTTACTCAGAACGTGAACGACACTACAAAGCAAGAAGAGATTTTACAGTCCACCACAGATGTAGCAGAGTGGAATCTAGAAGTGGAACGCGTGCTTCCACAGCTGAAAGTTACGGTTAGGACTGACAATAAGGTATGTGAGAATGGATTTGCATGTGTATACATGGTGATTAAAGTGTGATTTCAATCAGTGTTGTTTACATTCCATTTACATTTTTTAACTTTTGTCATACCAAGAATTGTGAAAAATGGGCTCTCCAATGCTATCTTGTCTAAAACTTTTGTCACTGACTTTGACCTTAGAAGCAATAATATTTAGTAGGTTTTTTTTCTCTCAGTATTCTATAAGAATAATTTTTTTCTGCTACTTACAGGGCACCTCATTTCCATATATTTATTTTCATATGTTTATACAGTGGAAGCTTCTTAAATCGTTAAACATTTCCAATGTATTCACACTTCTGAAAAATTATACTCCCAGTTCAGCAGATATTAAAACATCTTCCTGGGAGACAAGAAGAAGAACCGTTCAGTTTGTCAGCCATCTGAAAGTTGATTCCATGGAATTCATCATGCTGAACTTTAAATGGCCATGAAGTAGGTCTGTACCTCTGATCTAGTCTTCATGGACTCTTCTTATGCTTAGCAAAACAAAGTGAGTCCTTTTATTGACTGATTTTACTTACCTATCTGGATAATTACCTCAAAATTAAATTCCTCATTTCTTGGAAATGTGTATTTCTCTCCATAATCTATTCCAAGTAGTCTAGAATGAGCAGCTTAGAAGCAGACATCTATCTTTGGCAAGTCAAAGTCCAAACTTAGCACCTATTCATGGCATTGCCGTAAGCATTCTTTCTAGGAGCTTGCCTAGCACACACAGATCACTGCAGTATTGAAGTTGCGCATTTGTAGTGACCTGGCTAGTTGGGATGTTGGAGCAATCTGTAGCACTGATACATAATTTGATGAAAGATAATGATCTTGCAAAAAATAGGCTGGGCTCTCAACTATCTGTTAAATTGCTTGCCTGACGTACACTACACTGCATTCTTCTATGTGAAAAATTGCCTGGTTTGAGCCACCTTTCTCTGATCCTCAGCAAGCCCATCTGCTACAGAGAACATCATGCTTGATTCTCACACTAAGAAATGAAAACATCATTAAGACATACATGGAAAATTAAAACCACTGTAAGAACTGAGGTTTACTAGCTTCCAGTTTAATACACCATCTCTTGGATTTAAGGAGTAAGTTAAAATGAACATGAAGAGAGGATTCTTCTTTTTCTAGCTTCTGTGCTATCATGCTTTCAGAAATAACTGGAGAGAAATATTTGGCCTTTTTTCATTCTACAAGAAAAGCACCATATTCTGTTTCCTAAGCTGTGCATAGGCACAGCCTATGTGCATAAATGGCATTAGAAACTAGAACTTATCTGTAAAGTCCTGGGCAGGGGTGGGAGGTGTGTGTGTGGGGGTGTTTGTTGTTGTTTTTATTTCAGCTCCGAAGTTTGGCAAATTGGGAACAGTTGTCACCAGACCAACAAAACATCTTGTGTTCTGCAAACTTAAAACCTGACTTACAACATAAGCACATTTTCTGTACTAGCATTTATTCTGTTCTGACAGAGGATAGTGGGGAGCAGTGCAATTGTAGATGGCGGTAGAACCTCATGGGTTGAACAGCTGTTGGAGATGCTGTTCTGAGGTAGTGAGACAGAAGCAGCAGTCCTTTGGTAGATATGTGCATGTCCTATGCAGGGTGATAGCCTCACTTCAAGTCAGTGGAACTGCCCGTGATTGAAGGATGGCACATGTTTAAGCGTGCAGCAGTTTTAAGCCACGACCTGTTTTGTACCTGTGTGTTATAAGTGACTGTATCCTCCAACAGCTCTGGGATCAGGAATTTCTCTTGCTCAGGTGCTGCAGCCCAGCCCTGTGTGCCTGGGGACCTGCAAGTTCCCATGTCAGACTGATGGATGCAGCTGCTACTTCTTTCCTGTTTGCAGATTTAACGAGTGGGGAAGTTAAGCGTGCATCATGCAGGCACACAAAGGACACTGACATAAACAAAGCCCTGTCTTCAACAGCACTTTGTAAGACTTCCATAAAACATAATTATAGATAGCCAGCCTCCCATCCTCCCCTTCAGCTATTTAAGATTGAAGTTTACCAGTAGAAGCACACTCTCCCTTCTCTCTAGATGCACAAGCACATGCACATTCACTTATCCCTCAACTGTTGGCATGGTCTTTCTGTCTGTCTAATCCCCCTGCTGGATCCCGGACTCTCTTACTGTTTCTCCACTCTTCTACTTGCTGGCTAGTCTAGCCTGATGCTTGCCAGCTAACAGACACATGCGCTCACATACTCCTCTCAAGTGCACTCTACATTTGTGGGTTCCCCTGAATACCAGCATATGCCTTCTGCCTGCCTCATACCCAGGCCCGGACCCAAGGCCTACTACTCAATGGCTGGTTCAGTTTTAAGTCCGTTATTGAATTTTACATGCGCACAGCAGCTTTAGAGAAGGTGCAAACACTTGCCCGTCCCAACCCCAGCAGCTGGCAACAGCAACACAGGCTTGTGACCCACAGTTTTGCTCCAGCTGCTAGCACTAAGCCCATCTCTTGCTTTACTCACACCAGTCTTTCCGCATGGCTGGATTTTGGGATACATGCCAGTCCTGCCTTGGTGGCTGAGACCCTCAGCTGCTCCTGTGGTTGGCATTGAGACCCCCCACTCTCTCCAGCTGTGTACACTTAGTCCTTGAAGCATGCATATGTGCACTGGATAGAGAGTGAGATTGCACAGAAAGGTAATTTTAAAAAGAATTTAATAAGGACAGGACAGACTGCAGTGACCAGGCACAGGGCTCAGTCAGACAAGTGGACTGACTGATAACAGTTTACACATGCACAGCCCCTCTTAGACCCCTCTTTGTTCTTCCCCCGTCCCCTTCCCCTGCACTTTGTTTCATCAGTTTGCATATTGCACCAACCCTCATCCAGAATATCCAGAACCTCCAGGTATGCCTTCTTAGCAGTTGCAAGGACCAGGTTCACCTTCTTTGAAGTGATGCTTGCAGTTTCCTGATAGCCCATCAGTTAGTGTGACTGGTGAGCTTTGTTTCTTGTTCTTGTCTCCCTTAGTGTTTTTCTGACAGGTCTGTGTCTCCATAGGTTTTATTTTTTCCCTCTCCTTTTTCCTTTTCATCCATTTTGACAAAGTCCTCGATCAGATAATTGTACCGGTACAAACATTCTCATGTCCTTATCCATTAGTGTAACTGGCCAGGTTTGTTTCTTGTTACTGCCTCCACTATTGCTTGTCAGTCAGGTTTGTACCTCTCTGGTTTGCTTAACATCCTTTTTGACAAGGTCCTTTATAAGATAATCTTACTGAAGCAAACACTGTTATCTTCCACATATCCTCAAAGTATCTGTTTTACAAGAAAGCCGTCAAAGGTTCGATTTCAAGTGATACAGATTTATTAACATTGCTTATTTAACACCTACATGAGTACAGTGCAGAGAGCTTAAAAATTTTTAATAATATATTTTAGCCTGTTCAGAAACACAATACTGAAATAGCAGTAATTCTGCAGTACTGCTACTCCGCTTCTTTTTCAATTCACTGTCTGCAGCTGTGCTTTGGGTCTGGGCTATGTAAAAAGTTGGCATTCATGAGGAAAAAAATTTCATAAAGCTTGGGAACTGCAATTAATTTCTAAGTAAAAAATGTCAACCTATCAAGTTAAAAGAGAACCTTTTCTCATCCCTCATCCCTGAGTCCATGTGTATTTCCTGTGACCTAGAAGCTGAAAATAATTTCCTCCTCCCTAATTTTGTCCCACTATCAAAACCAATTTTGAGTATTTTTGGCTCTTTTTAATTCTTTCTATTATCTCCTGATAATAGTAAGGGCTAAGTAGAAAGGGAAGATCTGATAGTCTGGAACTGGTAGGTTTTGGGCATTTGAAGTACTCATTTTGTCCCAAGAATAACCTGAGCTAGGGCAGCTGTAATCAGTATTTTTGGTATTTGTACCCAGAGTGGTTTCTAGCAGAACCAGTCCCATGAAGATCAGGCAAACTAAAAAGCATAGCTACCGTGGTATCAATGAGGATGTCAGTGTTAGTTTATGGATCTGAGGGTCACATGTGACATTTAGGAGATTTATAAGTTGTGTCACATTAAGCAAGGGCCTCTGCATGTGAACATGGCAGTGACAGAATAAATACACAGTAATAGTATGAAAGAGAACTGACCCTGTCTTGCATACCAACTTTTGTTTAGTAACCAGAGAAAGATAATTGTTGTACTTACCTATGTTTTACTTTGTGGCATCTTTTTTAGGATTGGAGAATTCATGTAGACCAAATGCATCAGCATAAGGATAGAATTGAATCTTCTTTGGAAGAAACTAGGGTATGTCTTGTACGGGCAGAATATTTCACTAATCTGTCAGCATTTTAATTTTCTCTTTTATGTGATATAACTTAAGAACTAACTTGATCTTTTTTCTTCATTTTATTTGTGCTAATGCTGTAAAACTAAAAAGGGAAACATATGATAATGATGATTAGGGACAGTGGGACTGGCAAAATACCGTGTGGGAAACAGTTGTATATGTGAGGATTAATAGGGATATTAGGGTTCATTAACATAAGCGTTACCATAAGTACATCCTGACTACAGAGGGCAAAATAGAATAATACTGTAATACAATCGGAAAATAAGTGCTGATACAAAACAAACAAACCACCACAACAAAATACTATCAAGTACTGTTGTTGATACAGTAACTTGCTGACATTGACATTTGTAATTAATTAAGGGGGGGAGAGTGATGGAAGCAGTAAAGCTTGAAATAATGTGTTTTGGAGGTGGGAAAACCAGAACACAATAGAAATATTTTTTTGTTGGCTAAACACAGCATGTCTGTACTACTTTTCTTTCTCACTTGTAGGCTTCCATATCCTTTCTTAATTATAGCATGATTTTAATAGTCTTTGTGTACGTACTATTAGTACACTGTCAACCCACAGAATGTGATTTTCTAGGGTTACCTTGACAAACTCCATAATGAAATCAGCAGAACATTGGAAAAGATCAATAGCAGGGAAAAGTACATCAACAATCAGTTGGAGCACTTGGTTCAAGAGTACCGTTCAGCACAAGCCTTGCTGAGTGAGGTAATGCACTGATCTTTTGTTGTTGCCTTCTCTAGTATTAACATGCTATTAAGTGACGCTGAAGGCAAAGAAGACTTGGAGGAGTTATCTGTGATTTCTGCTGTTGGATATAAAGCAGGGGAAATGGTGATCGGCTCTCAAATTATATAGTTTTTAAGCTAAACTAGCAATTTTTATTCAACTATTCTACAAGGGAGAGTAAACAGTTTTTATACTGAACACTATGTAAATCTGTTGCCAATCTTGAGCAGCTATTAAATTGCTAGTTGTTCTTTCCCTGTGAAGTTCACACATCTGTGATGAGTGGAAAAACTACTGTCTCAGTCCAGCACTCATCTCTCATATTGATTACTCGTGCTAATGTGCACAAAGCATTCTGATTACTTCTTTGGTTCTTTTAGTTTTTATGCCAATAGAGTGCTGTTTGAGAAGCTTTTTGATCCCCTTGTTGGGAGGCCTGTATAAGCTGCCATTTGGCTAGCCCTCCTATTTGTGGACATGATGTTAAAGTAAGGCTAAAAGGATTTGATCTCTGTGCTTTCTGTTTAACTTACTGTTAAACTTTAAGAAACTTCAAGATAATAATTTACTGTTGACAAAAAAGTATTCTGGGTTTTAGGATTCAATTCCGTCTGCATTCTGGCAAATTTTCTTTTTGTTTATTTCTTCGTGTAAATGATTAGAAAACATACTTCTTATAGTGTATGTATTAGTGCTATTACAGTTTTTAAAGCTGCTTTAAATTTTTGAATGATAGTCACTACAGGGGCTGATGTTTCAACCCTATGCTCATATGTGTAGCACTGTAAATGTCACTGGGACCTGGTGGGAGAGTTTCTGGAATTGGGATGAGTAAGAGCAAGCTTTGGTGTTCTTTCTGAGCTATCTGCATACACCCTTATAGCAGCCTTGCAGTACTTGAAAGAGGCCTACAAGAAAGATGGGGAGGGATTCTTTATCAGGGAGTGCAGTGATAGGACAAAGGGTAATGATTTTAAACGGGAAGAGGGCAGATTTAGACTAGATATTAGGAAGAAATTCTTTACTGTGAGGGTGGTGAGACACTGGCACAGGTTGCCCGGGGAAGTTGTGGATGCCCCCTCCCTGGAAGTGTTCAAGGCCAGGCTGGACAGGGCTTTGAGCAACCTGGTCTGGTGGGAGGTGTCCCTGCCCATGGCAGGGGGGTTGGACTGGATGAGCTTTAAGGTTGCTTTCAACCCAAACCATTCTGGGATTCTTCTTCAGCTTTGTCATTACAGCAAAACACGTTTCTTTCCAGGCTCAAGAGAAGTACCAGGAGGGAAGTGGAGGAGTAACTGAAAGGATTAGAGTACTTTCTGAGGTAAAACATGTCTTCACATAATTTCTTTTGCTTATTTTAAAACAGTCTTCAGAGAGTTGGCATTTAGTGTTTGCAGTTTTGCTCTCATGTTAAAGATTAATCTGTTTGTTTAGTGGAGGCGACCTAGTCAAGTCCCTAAGTTTTAAACCCAGGTTGCCATTGATTTTTAACTTGTGAACTGGGACAAACTATTGTGAGCTCTTAATTTTCCCAGTTGGTAAAAGAGGGTAAATGTTCTGTATTTTATAACCTGTGTCCTCGAATTTATTGAGGATTAATCAAGCTATGTCCATAAATTATTTGGAAGAAGAAAAGCTTCACTATTTATTTTTAGTTAAAATTAACAATTGGAAATTTACATCTTCCAAGAACTTGAAAGCAATATTTGACTAAATATTGACTTTTCCTTACAAGTCAAATTATCTTAGTACCTAAAACTGTTTTTCCATTGTTTGTTTTCCTTTTTTTTTTTTAAATCACTGGCAAATTTGAAGAAAAATACCTAGACTCCAAACTGCCTCAACTTGTTGAGTGTCTTATGGCATTCCTTTAGAATTGCTGCCTGATTTCCAAATATCTCAGCCCTTTGTCCAATTAAGAAATTATTTTTTTAAATGGCACTGTTGTTTGAGTTTGAAAACCTCCTTTATTTATTAGAAGATAAAGTGTTCAGAATAGTCACATAAAATAGATCACACCTTAAGGCAAGGGGTTGGAACTAGATGATTGTTAAGGCCCCTTCCAACCTAAACCATTCTATGATTCTATGCTAAGAATGTGCTGGAAATTATAAAAGAAATTTGAGATATTTTAGAATAGAATAAATAGTTCAGTAGCAAGGGATCTAGAGTGATCATCGAGTCCAACTGCAGTAGGCAAAAGATTTCTGAGTGTATGGATTCTGCAGAATTAGAATTTCTTTGTATTCCACTCTCAAGGAAGTAAGTTTGAAAAAGAGAGTACTTTACAACGACTTCAGATTTATCATGTGTTTGTGCTTTGGAATTTATTGACTGATCAGTAACGATGAATATGTTACTAGCTGGCAGCCTTAGAACTATGTAGAGGCAGTGGTGCATATCTGAGATAAACTAGACACATTGAACATTACTACTGCAATCAAATCTCAGCCCACTCGGCGCTACCAGTACCACTGTAGGTGTGCAATACCAATGAAGTGATGCTGCTTTTTTGTCACTGAAAGGGCTTATTGAAGCCTTAGATGAAAGGCCATTTCTATATTATAGACAAAAATACTGAATACTACCTAGACGACACCTTAGAATCATATCTTTGCTGCTGCTTCATTGTCTGCAAAGGCAAACTGGTCGATAAGAAGTCAGTGCTGAAATGCGCTTTTATTCTTCATACATGCATTTTACGTGCCTGTTCCAGTGCCAGCAGGCTTGACTGCTGCACCTTCTTTTGCTGCAGCGCTGTTTCTCGGGTTTCCACTGTAACCTGCTGAAGTCCTGATGCTTCCAGAAGGGCAGCTGGCATGGTCATTTGGCGAATCTTGATCTGCGGGGATATGGGTTCTTATCTTCCATCCAGCATCTTACTGAAACAACACTGTTTTTATCTGTTTGGGGTGTGCAGCTTCTTGATTCCACCATTTTGGTGTTTGGCCAACTTGTTACTCTTTTTGTAGTAATTCTTACAACATTAATTTAGTTAAATTAAAATTTTCTTAATGTTTGAAAAAAAAATGTTCCTCTGTGTACAACAACTAAGATTAGTTCATTTTTTTTTAACTAACACAGTTATTCAGCAGAGACATTTTTTTGTTTTCTTTTTTTAACTTGACATTGATCTGGTTTAATGAAGAAAAAATATCTGTTTTAAGATTACAGAAGTATTAGAGAAAGTAAAGCAGGAAACAGAAGAGAAAGGAAGCAGTATGACTGATGGTGGTAAGTATGTTTTTGCCTCAAACCAAACATCCATTTTCTCAGTGAC
Organism: Mesitornis unicolor; assembly: GCF_000695765.1. NCBI lineage: Eukaryota > Metazoa > Chordata > Aves > Mesitornithiformes > Mesitornithidae > Mesitornis > Mesitornis unicolor. Next base: position 25,680 of record NW_010176809.1, on the reverse strand, counting down.
AGGCAAATAATTTGGCCTTTATTAAAGAAAAATATAACAAGACCAGAATGAGTGACTAGTCTAAAAATATCAATATTAGAATTTTAAGATGTCTAAGAAAATCAGGAGTCTTAACCTCTTTGAAAAGGTTATGTAAGTCTGCAGAAGGTGGTGATTCCAGGATTTCCTCCTTTGGTAAAGTATTTGTAAAAATTTTTTCAAAAAAAGGGGGGCAGTGGAGAGGAGGATTTGTCTCTGCTTTGAAGAGTTATCAGCTCACTGGAAGAAATTCACACATTACAGGTTCAAGCCCTTTTACTCTGAAATAGTTACTGGCAGTAGCCGATTCCCTGACAAAGGCTGCCTGGAGTCAGTGAGAAAATTTATTTTGGTGTTTTGATGTTTGGGCCTTTTTTAAATATTTAAAACTACATACCTATTTGAATTAGTTTGTCTCAGACTCAGGGGTTTTGCTGATAAATGCATTCTGTTGCAAACGTATAAGAAGTACAAATGCAGAAATAAATGGATGCATGTACAGTAGGGCTAAATATGCAAGCTGTTTCCATATTTAACTGTAACCGTTACAGCTAATTTACTTAACTTAGTAGTTGTAAGTGTTATTGTTTAATGAAATTTTGTGCACCTTTGCTTCACTGTGAAGGAGCTACTCACCTGCCTCATACCTTTTTTGTATTATGACATGGCCAAGGGTCAGAATAAAAACTAGAGCCCAAAATTATAAGCAGCAATATGATGTAGTAGCAGCATCCCTAGGGTGGTATTAGTGGGAAGTCTGGACCCTCTATCTCTCTGTACTGTTGTCTTTGCTCTTTTTTCGTGGTTTTTCTGTGATTTTGCTGCTTTTGCCACTTCGGGAAGGGTCTCTCGGCGAGATTGTCAGCTCTGGACCCCCTTACCTCAGTGACTGCCAAGAGACCTGATCACTCTCCACAACTACCTGGAAGGAGGTTTTAGTGAGGTGGAGATTGGTCTCTTCTCCCTGGTAGCTCATGATAGGACAAGGAGAAATAGCCTCAAGTTGCAGCAGGGGAGGGTTAGGTTGGATATTAGGGGGAATTTCATTACTGAAAGGGTCATCAAGCACTGAACAGGCTGCCCAGGGAGGCGGTTGGGTCACCATCCCTGGAGGTGATTGAAAGATGAGTAGATGTCGTGCTTAGGGACATGGTCTAGTGGTGGACTTAGGGCTGGTTTGGTGGTTGGACTCTGATCTTAAAGGTGTTTTCCAGCGAAAACCATTCTGTGATTCTATG
>NW_010176809.1:22854-24410 GCF_000695765.1 Mesitornis unicolor | reverse complement strand
AAGGTGTTTTCAGTTCTCTGCCAAACCCCAAGTGAGGTATTGGGATGAATCTCTCAGCTGAGCAAAACACATCATTGACAAACCTATCTTAATGTTGATGCACATCTTTATGCAGATCTTAGATGTCAGGAAGACAGCAAAATTGTCATCGCCTATTTCTATCTTTGAAGTGTCTTGCATATTAAAAATGATGTATCGGTACAATCATGTCTTTAGAGTAGAATGCCTTTTGTTTATTCAACTCTTCAATTGGAAGGAGTGAATTACAGAAAATAATGCTTTTGTGTTTAAGTACCTGACAGTTGCACTATTTGTTGTGTTTTTTTAACAGCTCCTCTAGTGAAGATTAAACAAGCCTTAACAAAACTGAAGCAGGAAACCACTCAGATGGACATACAAATTCATGTAATGGAACACACATTACTCCAGTCCAAACTGAAAGAGAAATCCAATATGACTTAGAGATACACATGCAACAATGATTCTGGAACCCACAGTAGGTGCCTGTTAAAACTGTTCAGAGCTGACTTGGTTTTCCCAAAATACAGTTCGGTACCATTTGCTTTTTTGTTAGTTAAGAGGTTTCCTTCTTCTTGAGGGAGGGGGACATTCTTTTTTCTTGTTTGTTTTTAACAAGATGGTTGTCATGCACTTTTAAGAAGTAATGTGCACACTTTGGACTCAACATGGAGCCATGTTTAGTTTTGTGCTGTAAAGATTTACTGCGGATCCCTTCCAAATATACTAAGAAATTCTTATTAATGAGCATGTCTCTACTTCATTGGAGAACGTTATGTGGTGTGAAAGTCTACAGAATGATACTGACAGCCTGTAATCTTGATATTCTACAATGCTGAAAGAAAATTGCTTGCAAAGGGCTTGAAAGGAATTTAAAATGTCTCTTATTGCCACTTACATACATTTAGTATAAAGTATTTAATTTATGATATTGAAATTATACAGAATTACCTTTCTAAAAGGCTGGGTCAAAATTGGTATCAGCTGCAAGTAAAAGTAAATTGTTGCTTTGAATGGAAGCTGTACACAAATTTGTGAGGGACAACCACCCTATTTCTCTCTTTTTTCTTTTTCTTTTTTTTTTTGTCCTTTGGAATCGTCCTGTAGACAGAGCAGTATGGATTTTTGTTTTGTGATTTTTATTTTTACATTGCCTCTAACAGAAGCAGTGATAACAAAACCTATATAAGACCAAAGAATGTGGAAAGTACTGTTTAGAGGTTGCTGTTGGATTTCTGATTTTTTTCTGTGTCATCACTGTTTCAGAGTCACTTTATGTTAGCACTGGATCAAATGCTGCTCTCATTTGTAGTACGTAGTAGAGCTCTGTGGACATAATTTGGATTATTCTCGTTTTCTGTTCTTGTGTCAGAACACCTAATTTTGATTTGTTGAGGAAAAATGTTGCCAAATCTAGTTGTGTAATACAGAATGACAATAAAAATGTAGGAGGAAGGAGTTGGAAATGTAATGGCAACAAGGAGCTCGCTTTGTCTTGGTAAATGTGTAGGTAGGGAGTGATTCTAGACATTATTGGA
>NW_010176809.1:15640-22823 GCF_000695765.1 Mesitornis unicolor | reverse complement strand
GAATGCCGAACAAAGAAATAATCTAATAAAGTACTAGTACACCCTTTGGTTACCGTTGTTCATAAGCCACGGACAATATAGGTTCAGTTCCAGTGATACTAAAATCCTCACCTAAATTCTGTAGGCGATTCCATCTTACAATTAAATTCTCTCATTTAAAGGTGAGCAGTATTTTGCAGAATTGGTGGATCAGTTCAGTGTCGGCAAGTCAAGACCCTTGACACAGTCAGTACCACAAGCCAGTTTCTTAACTTTGTTGTGCATCACTATTTCAGTTGCCAGAAAGAAAAAGCCCTAAACCCATCAGATTTTAATAAGTGAAAAGCTATATGTAAATGCCAACTATTATAATTTACCTGTGCAAGCAACTGCTGAAAATCTCTATGAATCACACTGGAAATCGGTTTCCAACTTCTGCTGCTGCCTACCTCTATCCTCCCACATTCAGCTTAAATTAGAAAAGTTATTATTCATGTTCCCTTTGTTAGCTGGTGTTGCTGCTGCGTATTTACTTTAACAGGGGGTTTACTTCAACTTAAGATAAAGCAATCCCCTTCTGCATTGCCTGCAGAAGAGCTGACTGACACTTTTGAATTGCAAATGTTTTGCTGCATAAATGCTGTTTATGTAAATACTTTCCCCAAAAATCTCCTCCTTCGTGCTAATATAACAAATGCAATTAACCAAAAACCCTCCCTTATGAATCAAGCCTCTTATTCTATTAGAAGTGAATCTGTTGAGACAACCATGGGCAAAAACCATTTAATGTGGTAGAAATCTCTCCAGAAGAAAAGCCAGCCTCCTTTGTGCCAAAGTAATTCTAAAATAGTGTGCTAATTATATAATTAATCTACATTATTTTTCACGGTACTGTCTGAAACTGCACTAATCTAAGCAGGACACGTCTGTTGTTGTCTCAAGAGTGATAGGTCGCCCTTAATTGTCATCTGGCGTTTGCCCATTTAGACAGTAAAACCACTTGACTCTGCATTGAAAGCAGCTTTACTGATCCAGCAAGTGGCCACACCACCTTCCTTCACAGCATCAGGAAAGCAATCACGTCTGCCGCAAGCAGCCTGAAAGGCTGTTTTGAAAAAGTGGAACCTGTGTAATTATTCCACTGCTGGAACCATGCAGGAAGTAGAAGCCACATTAAAATTAAATCTCTTGATTCACGTTATTTCCTACATTGCTCATTGTGTAATGCCATGTCAGGGCTGAAGACCAACAAAACGAAGGTGTCCTTAAGCTGTGCTGTGCTATAAAACAGTCTCTCTTCTGCTGAAGAATATTTGGGGCAGAAGGACTACTTGTAAGAGTTAACTTTTATATACATCTCTCCTCCTCCAAGGTCTCTCAACATTTTCAGTCCTCTGAAATACATCAGCACGGAGGCACAGTGTCCCAGTTACATGTCATCTAGAAGCCAAATTGAAGCTAGCTGTAGACAGATCCAGAAGTAGTGCAGAGGGACAAACAAAGAGTTTCATTTGCTGAATCTGCTCAGAGAAGCACTGAGGTTTGTCCTTGCCATGAAGACCACAATAGTCAGTCTCATGTGTGGTCCCAGGGAGAGCTGAGACTTGGCTCTTGGAAACGTGTGGCTGAGGAAGGCTCGTCAGTAGCAAGCTCATTCTCCTGCATGTACTCCTGAAAGCTCCAGAGAAGGAACACTAGCAACATATTACTTCTTGGAGTTTCTGCAGATCTGAAATCCTTCTGAACCTTGTAATACGACTCAAATGTCTTATTTCCCTGTGCTATCTTCTCTCTAGGCTAGGATGTAATGGATGCAAGTGCTCTGCTAGGAGCTGGAAGTAGCCTTAGTGCTCTGTACTCTATTAGAGATGCTGTTTACAGGCCATTTAGGATGTTTGAGAGGATGTTACATGCATGACTGTCTTACTTTAATAAATACAATATTCCAATTCCCATTATCTTCTAATGTCAGTTAGGCAGCACGATTTGCTGAACATTCCATGCTGTGATGGTAAAAAGTGCAAAGTAAGGGCTGGATTTTTACCTGTTAATCCAGTTCTCATACAGAGAGCTTTCTGTACAGTTAGGGACAATACTGAAATTGCAGGAGTTTAATAGTGGCTTTCAATCACATGCCAAGAATTCAGTATTTTGGTAATGCCACAAGTTAATCATTTGAACTTGCATCGGTGAGTGCTGTGCAGGAAGCTGAACCAGAAGTTCACATGAATTTGAGAAACCACTGTTATGAACAGCTCCCAGATCTGGTCAAAATACTCTTGCTCTTTTCTGCAGAGGGCATTAAAGGCCTTCCCCTCTTCCCACACCCGAAAGAGAAGAACTTCAGGTAAAAATTCCTTCTTGAAAACAAAAACAATGCCCACCTACTATTAAACATTGCCACTTTTTTTTTGTATAGAGGTGCTGTGCATTATGACATACCAAAAAAAAAAAAAATCACTGTATTGTGAATTGTAAGTTACAGTAAGAGTAATTAATTCATCTCTGCTTGACCTATAAAAAAGACTAGGCATAAATGAAGAGCCGGTATGTGAACATTGCCAGCTTCTGAGCTCTTTGAATTTTGCATCCAAATTTTGCAGCCTGGGCTTCTCTCCAAGTTTGACAAATGTTAATTAAAAAAAAAAAAAAAGGAGTAAGTTAGTGTGGTGCTGTTTCTTCTCTTGCTGGCTCTCAGCCCGCTGCCGGGACAGCAGTGCTGCAGTGTCCCTCCACAGGGCAGCTGTATGTGCATTCACCTTCTCCCGCTGTCGTCTGGCCAAAACTAGCAGGGGACCTCGGCAGCGGAACAACGCACCTGTGAATGCCCTGCCCCAGTTCCTGCAGCGTCACTGCTTTCCACTCTCTTGTTGATGTATTAATGTTTTAGGAAGTGGCTGGGTGTTTTCTGGCACAGGCTTGCAATAAAACTTGGGAAAAGCCTGGCCTGTGACATCAGTGCCCGTGAGGTTCAGTAAACAGGGGATATGAGCACCGGCTTTTCTGCATGAACCCTGTACATAGGTGGGGAGTTTCCACAGGAGGCCTTGAGATTGCAAAAGTTATTTTTGTCTGCCATTTCCTCCTCTCAATGTATTTCTCCCTTCAGCAGACACCATTACCAGGGCTTTCTTAGGTATTAGCTAATACTTAACTATTGCTCCAGGATATCATGTTGCTGGAGGTGTCTGTCTTTCAGCCTCCTAGTAACAGCCCTTCCATGTTGCAAACAATTATTCCCAGGTAACTGGTATTAGCAGGCTTGGGAGCTTTTTATTGAGAGTAAATAACAATCTGTGTAATGCTAGTCTTTCACTTACTGGCTGGTTTTACTCTGTTCTGTTTCATTCCTGGTCTTAAGTAATTAAGAGTGGTTGTATCTCAGTACTCCATCCCAGCATGGGCTGAGACATGCTAGTCACTCCTATGTGGTAAAAATCGACAGAGATTAATATTTTAAGGTCAGAAGTACAGAATAATTATTTCTAATATTTCTCTTGATGGTTCACTAATTGTAATTGTTGATTCCAAACATTTTCCTCTTTCTGTGGCTTTCAAAGGATTCAAATAACATCTTAGTGTTATTCAGTAGGAATATGAAGAATTAAACTGTGGACTGGATGATCTTTCGAGGTCCCTTCCAACTCCTAATATTCTGTGATTCTGTGATTGTAGGCATCCCCTGAACCAAAAGTTTCCCATCCTTCCTCTAGTTTTAGGGCTGAAGTTTCTCAGGGTATTCTGAGAGGGGGCCTCTTGTAAGGTTTTTGAGACTTCTCTCTAGCCTTCTCTTAGCACTGCTGGTCCATGAACATTTCACCTGCTTTCAAATAATCCATTTGGGAAAGAATGCAACCAGTAGGCAGACCAAGGGAGACACATAATTTGTGATATTTTGGTGGAAACTAGTGCCAAAAAGTGGTGCAGAATGTTTCAAGAGGTTTGACAGCATCTGTTGATCGTTGTTTCCTTTGTTACAGGAAGTGCACAAGTTCCCAGTATGATGGCAGGATGGATTTCTGCCGAGTCTGACAAATGCTATGGAACAACAGTGAAAACAATGAAAACTGTCATCTTAAGAGTGCCATTCATTAATTTTGTACAAACCTGCCCAGCAGCCATTTCATCAGAGTCCGCATATTATAAGCTCTAGCAAAAAATACTTGGAAGATTTTAATCATCTTCAGCTGTATCATACTGGCAATAAAGAATAAAAAATACCGTTCTGAGAAGTCTCTGTTCCTGGGACAGAAAAGTACACTCTAGGTGTGGCAAATTGTCACAGATCCAGATTTAGGATCCTACCAACTGTGCCGGTTTGTTGCAGTTGAGTGGAATGCACCTCACTCCGAAGAGAGAAGCAGCAGTATGTTTTATTGAGGTAAAATAATAACCTGACAAAGTTCGATAAATTCACTGGAATTAACAAAGTGGTGTATCAAGGTTCAGTAAGTTTGATGGCAAGGTTCACCTTGTTAATTACTGCATGGAAGAGACACACAAAGGAAAATTGAGTTAGAATGACTCACACAGATACCGGAAACAAAAGGGTAAGGGAGACCCTCCCATTGAGTCACGAGGTTCAGAATGGACCCTTTTGCTTTCTGAACTCCCTGTGGAGCCTGGTTGTGGCTGAGCCCAATCTTAGTCCCAGATTTGGTCAATGGTTTATGTCTAATAGAATTATCTATGCAAAGTTTATAATAACTACTGATTAGCAATGTTTCATTAGCATTAATTCATTATGCTGCCAGTCACTTAGCGAGGATCTGTAGCAAGTAAGGGATCTCTCTGCTTTAGGGAAGGAAGGATTTCTTGGTCTCAGGTAACAAATCTCAAACCTTGAGAGGTATCCCTGCTCAAGGGGAATGTTACCTGGCATGCAGTCCAACTGCAATTCAGGGAGAGCTTAAATTGGGATCTTCCAAAGGTCTCTCTGCCTCAAGGAGCAACCTGGAGAGGCATCCCAGCTCAAGGGGAGATCACTGCCATGCAGCCATGCTGCCTAGCAGGGAGCGCACAAAGCAGGCTCACTTAGGCTGTCATATTTATGGGATAAGAGTGGTTGGCTTGTGGACAAATAACATACGATGGAAAGGTATGCATGAGACACCTTGTACCCACAGCCTCCTTTGTTCCTTGATAAATGAGCTTTGGAAAAGCCACCCGCTATTCATGTGCATGATGGATGTTCCACGCCCGTATGCATTGATGCTCACCTGTGTTGCTCTGCTCCTGTGTGGGTTTTCAGAGAGCAGGTTGAAACCAGAGGAGTTCTTGACCCAGCTACAGCTCAGGCCTTCACCTCCTTCAGACCCTGTACCAAACTACTGCTAGTTTGGTTAAGAGGTTGAGTGCATCCATCACACTCCACCCCGTGACTACAGTCAATCCCCTGTATCAACTCATGGAGTAGCAGTACGGTTACCTCTTGCCTCTATGTCATAAATATGTGGTGTAGTGCAGATCAGTGCTAAGAGTCCAATTATTTGATGAGCTGTTTAGTTTGTGTCATAATTAATGACATTTATATATTATGTTGGGATGCTTGCAGATCCACAGTAGGCAGATGGCTTTTAGTATAGAATATTACTATTAATTACATTTTCTTGTACGTTACTGGGTGATTTCACATGACGAACAGGGAGTATTTGCTACATTATATACCAAACCTTTACATATAGAATGAGTATGAATAATAAACACAATAATAATAGACCTAATAAAATCACAACCAGATGGAGCACTAGATTCAAGGTTCCTGTTGCTCTTAGTGACCATCTGAATAAAGTATCCCACCAATTATGTTGTCCCTCTTTCCAGGACATGGTATACCTTCTCTGCATCACGGTGGATGGTAATCAGAGTTCTTTGTCTGTTTTCTTGAACTTGTTTTAGCAGTTGACTCAGGTCATCATGTTTCAACTATTTTCTTACCAATACAAGATTCATTCCAGTAGGAGTAGGCAATAAATCTCGATGCAATGCATAGTTCCACTGTAGCAGTTGGTGGGTTGTGACAGGAGCTGAATAGTTAAAGTCGCATCCCATAATCTTGGTAAACAACAAATACAGACATTTGAGTGATTATGTGTCTCTACAGTGGTGCCATCTATAAATACAGAATCACAAAGGGTTCTCATACAAACACATCCATTTCCGACACACCAAGTACAATCTCAAGGGTTTCATCAGGATGCATCTCAAAATGGCAAATATTTTGTTCAGTGTCAAGACAAATGTCTTGGGCCTTAATGGTATTACTATCGCAAATAAATCCCTGTTGTGCTCGTACAACACATGCATCAACACTGACAGTTTGCCATGTGTTCCCATTTTGTTGGGCCCATATGCTATGCTCTAAGGAACAGAGTACAGTTCCATTGTGATGTAATCCCAGTGCAATGATTTGGTATATGGTGTATCCCAAAGCATTGCATATTGTTAGAACAAAAGCTGTGGCTTTTGGTTAGTTCCCAGTGCTGATAGAGAAGATTGCAATGAATGTTCTAATTTGTGTAACTCAGTTCTTGCTGAGCTTATGTTGTTTGCTGAAACTCCTGTGTAAGGATGTATTTAAGAATGGTGAGCAGTTAGGCTTAATTGTGGAGATGCTGATCTGCACTGATAGCTCCACTTGTTTGAGGGACCACCATGGATTAAACAACATTCACTGTTGGCTTGTATTTAACATAAGGTCCAATATTGGAAGTTTGTGGGGATAGAGTTTTCTTATCATTTACAGTCAGGGCAGATGTTGCTGTACTAGGCTTAGTAATGTCTATTTTAAGTCTAAATAGTAGTCCCCCAGTATGGTGAGCCCAGAGGCAGAATACAACAGCAGGTTGTACTAAGGTGAAATAGTACCAATAGTCCAGTCTTCCAGAGGCATGAAGTTTTGTGTCTTTTGTTACTGAGTTTGATGTAATGTACACAGAAATCTCAGATGTCTTCTCACAGGTAGACCCACTGACCATCCAGCATCCTATTATAATTGCTTCCCCTGCCGTTGTCTTTAGTCGGGGAACTTTGCCTTTGCCATAAGCTTCATCTTTGTCCCAGCTCCACTCCTTCTTTAAGGATCCTTCATTTCTATGTATAACCACAGTGGAAAGATTTAAATTTCTCCTGTCAGAGTGTGTTCCAAAACTCCTCGAGTATCTAATATGAGATTGAGACCATGGCCACCCTAGGGCTCCTTGAC
>NW_010176809.1:11011-15609 GCF_000695765.1 Mesitornis unicolor | reverse complement strand
GAAGAGCGGCATTGTCAGGATTTGGACTGACATGAACACAGCATTTCCATCTGCTATTCTGTGGGGTGCTGCAAGAGGAAATAAAGACTTGTTTCAGTGAGGAGGGTCTGAACAGGTTCCCCCATTAGAAAGAAGGAAAAATCCACTGTGCACTAATTCAGTGTTTTGCACCACTGCTATCAGTAGCTTCCCAGGCAAGTGGACCACGAGGTTTAGTTAGTCTCACAGGTACAGTGCCAATTTGTGGTAAATTTACCATGACGGGTTGTTCTGATTGTAATGCTATCGGGTGTTTTCTTTCATCAGGAGGTGGAGCATCCATCAGGTTCAGCTTCTGCAAAGAGCGCTCAGCTCCCAGGGCTCCCAGTGGGCCCATACCAATTATTTAATTGATGACGTACTTTGGAAAGTCGAGCATCCCACTGGGCCTCATATGGCTTAAGGCTCCTTTTCAATAAGCCATTAGCTCTTTCTACCATCCCATCTGACTGAGGATAATGTGGAGTATGGAATACCCACTGGGTCAGATTTGTCAGCTAACAGTGTCCCATCTCATTTCACGGGCATGGCTTAGAATGTCATGTGTTAATTCTGCCCAGGTAGGGAGTTGGTTGTGAGGATCATTATCACCTACTCCTTCATTGCGCTCTATGTTTCTTTTAATTTCATCCCTTTTTGCAATTAAGTAGGGTTTAAGAACTGCTGGGGCTTCTCTAAGTAATGGTTTTAGCATTGCGTAATCAATCGTAGCAGATATTGGGATATCTTGTTTATGCATGGCTTGTATGCAGGCAGCTTTTGTGATGGCTGTAGAGAGCTTGTCAAAAGATCTTATGGGGATTATGGAGGGTTCACCTCGCTCCATAGCATCTATTCCCCAAGCCCAATAAGCTACCCCCCACCCCCATGATAGAATGGGATCCATTTGCTGTGTCAGGTCCTACATTTAGGAGAACTCCCAGACCCCAAGAGCTCTTTGCTTCATCTCCACTCAGCATTATTTGGTCACCACCACTAAGGCAGACACACCACAAATACTGCTTCAGTTTCACCTGGCTTTATGCTGAATTTTTCCTGTAAATTTGCCAATTGGAACAGATTCCAGGGAATTATTTGCACAGTATGTGATGGTGCACCACCCCAACGTCCTTCAGGCGGTTCTGTTTTAATGGCTTCATATTCAGGAGGATTTGAGGGAAGCAGGGCAGCATTATCATTATTTCCCTCAACATAGTCATTGGGATCACCTCAAATATCACCAACCCAGTCCTCTGGGGACGCTATTAGTTTCCTAATTTGCATGGGGTTAGGGAATGCGGAGCCCACATGAGCATCATCTCGATCTTTTCCTCCAAGTTTTCTGTTTTCTCCTGTAACTGCTTCTGTAGCTGTTCAGACTGCAGGGACAGAAGTAACTCAGCTGCCTTCCTGCCTTCTATTTCCTCTCTCACTCTTGTCTCTCTCTATTACGCGTTTTCCTATCCTGACAGGTGGCTTCTAGGCAGGTGCCTAACATCCTACAAATAATTCCTTTTCCTTTACCATATTTAATATTTCCTTTTGCTAATTTTAACTGTTCTTCAATAGCATCTCAGTCATGCCAGTGGTCTTGAGCTCATTCTTCTGAGAATTTGGGACTCCGATTCATTCTATGCTTCCGTGATACTGCTTGCCATCCTGAGAGGTTTTTTTGCTGTAAGTAGTCCAGTACTCTGACATTTCTCTTTGAATAAGAATGTGCTTAATACTATGTTTGAGTTTGTGAGATCTCTGTTGAAAAACAGAATTGCAGGTAACTGTTAGAGAAGATAAACATTTGAAACTCAATTACATTTTCACTCAGTTGTGAACAGGATTGATATACAGGTAACAAATTCAAACTGATAGAATGGAAATGGAAAAGCTTTCTTCAAAAAGCTCTTCCCTGTTATCTTTGCTTAAATGCAGAAAACATGCCTTCACTTAGTTTTAGTCATAGAATCATAGAATGGTTTGTGTTGGAAGGAACCTTAAAGCTCATCCAGTCCAACTCCCTGCTCTGGGCAGGGACAGCTCCCACCAGACCAGGTTGCCCACAGCCCTGTCCAACCTGGCCTTGAACACTTCCAGGGAGGGGGCATCCACAACTTCCCTGGGCAACCTGTGCCAGTGTCTCACCACCCTCACTGTAAAAATATCCTTATGCCCCCTCTAAATCTACCCTCTCTCAGTTCAAAACAGTTGCCCCTTGTCCTATCACTAGGACGTGTCCTTGGTGAAAAGCATCTCTTCTGCAGTACTGGCAGAAAGTGCATACTGCAAAGCAATTGGGGAGGTAAGGGAGAGGTGAAGAACACAAGGAAGAGATGGGAGGGAAGAGACACTCAGGGAGAAAAGAGATTCGGATTTAAAACTGATTGTTTGATAATAACACAAGGACCCTGTAAACAAAGAAGTGGGGTAGCTCTTATAAATATGGCCTACATATGCAGGCATTTTTCACTTCACAAATGGGTGCCTAACATTGACAAACAGAAATGCATCAACTGTTTCTTTTCCACAGGCAAGATGTTTCATATAATGCAACTCCCCCTGACAAGCACCTCCTGCTTTACCTTGTCCTCCTGACAGAGATGGTGATTGCTTCACCAGTAATACAGACAGAAACATAGCTGCTTGCATAAGTTTTCAAAATATATCTGCCAAAGATCTTTATCTGTTTACACTTTATTTAATGGGGTTGTTACGGCATTGCTTTCAGTTAGTCCTCAACCCTCTCAAATGCACAGCTTACTGCTCTGTGATGATGTTTCCCTCCAAATACTTGCAAGTTTGACAACATGACCTGAATATAAATAATGCAGTCAGTCTGACTGAGCTTCTGCTAACCAGGGTGGAAACTACCTGGTGTGTCCCTGTAGAGTCTCATGTGTAAGCAGTCACTGCCGGGAAACCCACTGGTACTGATTCATGTGGGTGTCAAGAAGAGATCTGAAGCAGGAAGCTGGCCCCACCTATCCTGTCACATCAACCTTAGCTTCTACAGAGTGTTTAAGAAAACCCTATAGGAGACTGAAGGCCAGGCAGACTGAATTTGCTATTACAGCTACCTACAGAAGGAAGGTGAGCACCGTGGTGCTTACCACCCTTCTGTTAAAAGCAGATAATCAAAACTCAGCTCTAATCGGAGAGGAGAAAGTGGTGATGAAGCCAGGTGGTAACTTCTGTGCCTGTAATGGATCAAACAAAAAGCCGAAAATAAAACACACATGCTGCTCCCAGATTCAATTCTTCTCCTGGTAGACTAAATCTCTTGGCTTGTTCTCGGGGTCAGGCTAAACATTCTTTTGAGTCAGGATTAGCTTTCCTACCTTTTTTTTTCATATCTTCACCACCTATTCTCTTCATACACTGTAACCTCTGTGCCTAAACCCTCAGGATTCTAGATGGATCTGCTTATCTCTTTGTCTGGAGGAGAGACATCTTTGTGTTACAGGCTTCAAAGCCCTTTATATTTCAAACACCTGCTTCTGCAAAGAAACTTCCTTCTTACCTGCATTTTGAAGAGCTGCATTGCTACCCAGAGATTCAAAGCTGCTTAACTTGACCTTTGTCAGCACAAGGTTTGGCTAGGAGGAGGGAACCTTTCATTTGTGAAAAAAATTATGTTCTGTTCAGAGAAGATAACGACCAAAGGATGCAGCCTTTAGAAAGCTGTAACATTCCCTGCAGGACCCAGATTTTTATCCCGCAGCCACACATTGTGGGGTGTCTCTGCACACCTAAATTTCCCATTTCTGACTTTAGCAGAGTGACCCCAAAATAAAGCTTCAAGAATACAGCAATGAACAGGACATTAGACCATCACTCTGGAAAGGTGATGGAACAGCTTATCCTCGGTGCTGTGTCCAGACATATTAAGGATTAGAGGGTCATTAGGAGCAGTCAGCATGGTTTCACCAAGGGGAAGTCATGTTTGACCAACCTGGTAGCCTTTTATGAGGACATAACCAGGTGGATAGATGATGGCGGGGCAGTGGATGTGGTCTATCTTAATTTCAGTAAGCATTTGACACCGTCTCCCATAGCATCCTCGCAGCTAAACTGAGGAAGTGTGGTCTGGATGATCGGGTAGTGGGGTGGATTGTGAACTGGCTGAAGGAAAGAAGTCAGAGAGCTGTGATCAATGGGACAGAGTCCAGTTGGAGGCCTGTGTCTAGTGGGGTCCCCCAGGAGTCAGTACTGGGACCAGTACTATTCAATATATTCATCAATGACCTGGACGAGGGAACAGAGTGCACTGTCAGCAAGTTTGCTGACCACACAAAACTGGGAGGAGTGGCTGACACTCCAGAAGGCTGTGCTGCCATTCAGCAAGAGCTGGACAGGCTGGAGAATCGGGCAGGGAAAAATTTAATCAAATTCAACAAGGACAAGTGTAGAGTCTTGCATCTGGGGAAGAACAACCCAATGTACCAGTACACCACGATGGGGATTGACCTGTTGAGGAGTAGCACAGGGGAAAGGGACCTGGGGGTGTTGGTGGACAGCAGGATGACCATGAGCCAGCAATGTGCCCTTGTGGCCAAGAAGGCCAATGGCATCCTGGGGTGTATCAG
>NW_010176809.1:0-10885 GCF_000695765.1 Mesitornis unicolor | reverse complement strand
ACAAAGATGATGGAGGGAGTGGAGCATCTCCCTTATGAGAAGCGGCTGAGGGAGCTGGGTCTCTTTAGCTTGGAGAAGAGGAGACTGAGGGGTGACCTCATTAATGTTTATAAATTTGTAAAGGGCGAGTGTCAGGAGGATGGAGCCAGGCTCTTCTCAGTGACAGCCAGTGACAGGACAAGGGGCAATGGGTGCAAGCTGGAGCATAGCAGGTTCAACCTGAACATAAGGAAAAACTTTTTTACTGTAAGGGTGGCAGAGCACTGGACCATGCTGCCCAGAGAGGTTGTGGAGTCTCTTCTGGAGACATTCAGAACCCATCTGGACACGTTCCTGTTTCACCCAGTCTAGGTGATCCTGCTCTGGCAGGGGGGTTGGACTGGATGATCTTTCAAGATCCCTTCCAACTCTCAATATTCTGTGATTCTGTGATTAGCATGCAGAGAGATCTCTCACTGCACAATAGTAAACTAAGTCTGCATCTGAGAAGAAACACGACATTTATTTTTTAATTAAATAGAATACAAAACACCAGTTTATCAGAGTGAGGGACCTTCTGACAAGCAGAAGATAAAGCTTTGCTGTGATGCAGAAGATGCAGTGGTAAAGGGCTATGAAGTCTTTTTATGACACTCCATTATATATTTCATCCCAGAGAACGCTGATACCTCTTTTTCACTGTCTTAAGTGTGCTGGCTCCATTATACAGATCCTGATCTTTAAACCATGCTTTGGCAAATGTATCCTCTGTGGCACTTCTGTGACCAATTATGCTTTACTCAGTGCCACGATTGTTTACAACAGGCCACACTCTTCCACTGGGTGAAAACACATTTAGTACAGACAATGGTGCCAGTGCTGATCTGTTCTTATTGGCCATTTGAAAACAAAAGCCAGACAAAAAGGCGTCTGTTTGCAGCGGCTGGTCAGGTTAGTACTAGAAGTCACTTCTTGGTGCTTTTCACCCTGCGTTGGAATGCAGCTGCCAGCGTTCAGGGTCCCCTTTCATTCAGGACTGCCTCCCTAGAAGTGGTGTCGTGCTGGACTCAGTTTGAGTTAATTCTAGCACTGACCTCGCCTTTCGCAAGCTGTGCAGGCAAGGTTTCACGCTGAGTCATTAGAGGCCTACAAATGATTTATACAGTTAAAACAGCCAAGAGTGTCAAAATGAGTCACATTTTCAAGTGACAATTGCTAATTTGAGCAACTGTTTTGCATTATGCTTACCAGGACACCCAGGAACCAACCAACAGTGCTGAAGCTTCCCTGCTGATCTCCGTTCCCACCACATGACCAGCTAGAGCAGTTATATCCCTCCTATCACTGAGCTGCACCTTGCTCTTCCCAGAACTCAAACTGCTGGGTGTACACATCACCCTATCAGGAGGAAGTGACACTGGGTTTCTACAAAAGGTTGCTTCAGGCAAAGGAGAGCATTGGTCTCGGGGGCCAGCCCAAATTGCAGACCACACACCCCGTGTCTCTGCCTTGGAGAGAGCTGAAAGCAGAACCAAGACTCCATGGACATCTGCAGTGGTACTGTCACACAGAGTGAGGAAAGGCAAAGTTAAGGACATGGCAGTTGTGGTCATTCCCATGGAGGACAGGCTTGGAGGACAAAAGCTGGTGAATACTAGGAAACAATTGAATATGTCCATGCAGAGAAAACAGTCCCAGAAAATAAACAGGTAGGCTGCGGCATGGGGAAGGTCATCAGTGGCTGGATGAGATGTTTCTGAGATGTAAAGGGGCAGGAGACAGCAAGGAAGCAAAAGCATTGGAGCAAGTATATTTGCTAGGAGAGTGAACAGCAAAAGAAATGAACAGTGGGTAGGAAAAAGGAGCAGCTCACTTAAAGGAATAGGGGGAAAATGCCTGTTTTTTGAGGGTGGGGAGAACAGACTGGTATGAAACAGGAGTTCACTACAGCCTTAACACAAGTAACAGGACATTACCCCCAGTACTCATGCACACACCCCAGCCAACCAACCAAACCAACCTTATCTTTACCAGAACTACCTTGGGTGCCAAAAAACCACAAGGAGAAATCAAAGGAAATAAGAAGAGGTGAAAGAACAGGTGGAAGTCAAAAGGTTAGGTGAGGAGAGAGGCTAAGTGACTTCAGAAACAGATACACAAGCAAAGGAAACTGTAAACGGAAGGATAAGGGGAGGGGTGGAGGGGGGAGGGAGAGCCCAGTATGCTGAATATGCTGGAATAATGCTGGGCTTTGCATAGACGTCCTTTGTTTGCAGCTCTTCCAGTTCGGGTCTCTGAATAGCTGGAGCTGTTCCAGCTGTTGTGCAGGGAGATACTACATGGTGTGCTGCAGCCACAAAGAAACAGTTAAGCACAGAGCAAACTTCTGCAAGAGCACAAGCAAGACCCTACATGGAACAGCCACAAGTCAATGAAATTGTAATTGTTTGGCTGCTACATTGTGGGGAAAGGGTAAAAATATTTTTACAGTGACCCTTTCCAGGGCACTGTGTTTTTCCTCTTGCTTTTATTTTTTCCTCTCTCTCTGGAGAAGAACTGCATTTGCCCACTGTTATTTGATAGATAAACAGAATTTCCTTCTTGAATGTTGTAAGTTCAGTATGTTTTTTACATGCAATAGGGAAATTTCAAACAAAGCTAAAGCTGTGTCCTGGTTTAGTGGGACAGAATTTTAGAGTCAGTTTTCTGTTGAGGAAAACTGCAATTTTGTAAGGACTACAACATTTTTTCTTTCATGGGAACAAAGTAATAAAACTTTGTCATAGCTTTTCAACTAAAGCTGGTATGCAGGTTGCCATAGTGATCAAGGTCTTTAACAGTTTTGAGTTAGCCAGGTGCAGAAGCTGGGAGGAGTGAAAGCCAGGGCAGAGAAGCCAGGTGACCAATTAATACTATTCTATACCATAAACCTCACTTTCACTATAAACTGGGGAGTTTGCTGTGGACAACCCTGCTCCCTCCTGCTCCTTCTTCCTCCTTTTTCCTCCCTCTTCTTTCCTCTTCCATGGCTGACATCTCGAGAGAGACTTGTTTACTGTCCTACTCCTGAGACCTACTCCCCCACAATATTGGCTGACTATAATTCTGTGTATTTTATAACTGTTATTAATATTAGTTTTTCACAGAATCACAGAATCGTAGGGGTAGGGACCTCCGAAGATTATCTAGTCCAACACCCCTGCTAGAGCAGGATCACCTAAAGAAGAATTTTATTATTTTATTAGATATATTTCTATTTCAACCCACAAATCTCCTTTCCTTTTCCCAATCCCCCTCCCCGAGTCAGGAGGAGTCATCGAGTGATAGAGCAACTGTATAAACCACAACAAACGGTTTTACAGTTTTTTTCAGTTCACCAGTGGTAACTCCAGTGGAGTTCCCGTTAAACACTTCCTTTTTTTTCCTGTTTGCAAGTTGAAGTTTCGTGTCAAAGGGCAGAATTACAATTATCACTTCAGGCAGGTTTAAAGGCAGTTATATTTACAGAAACTCTAGTTAGAAAAACATCCATTGGGGACCTACTCCTTGAAGAGTGCTATAAGCTAAATTTAAAGTTGCCTCAGAAAGTAACTCAGAAAATATCTTCTTCCTTGTTTTCTCTTTGCCCCTACTCTAAATGGAAGACTTGTGATGACAAGCTGGTTGAAAATACTCCCGTGTAACTAAATTCAGGTGGAAAAATGCCCACAAGGCCAAAATGCTGCGCTTGAACCAAGCCAGTTGCAGAGTTCAAGCGCGGGTTGAGCTGGAGTGCTGCCCACACCCCTGGCATCCTGCCCCGGAGCCACAGACCAACCGTATGTCTTCATGCCCTGGGCCTGCGCCAATCTGCTTGGGAAGACTCCTGGCTCCACGCAGATCCACCACGCTGGAGAAGGCAACACCTCGTGAACTGCCTATGCTGGTCCCAAAAGCCTCGTAGGCCCCAGCTTCAACTGCAGCTCAGCTGCACAGGTGGGTGTTGCGAATGGAGCCTGTCTGGAGTTGCAGCACCCTGCCAGCAGCCATGGTAGGATAAAACTAATCATACAGCCCTGAGACTTCAGCTTTACTGCTGACTTAAGCTGATCTAACATGAAGCTGCTGTGGGTAGGGGTTCAGCTGCCCGCTTTGTTTCCTCATCTGCACCTTTCTATCACTTCCCCCACACGAGCTGCCAAAAAACAGCAGTGTGATGAGCTGAAGCAGCTCAGAGAGCAGCCTGGAAACAAATCCTGTAGGAGCCCTCTCTGCCTGCCCACCCCACACAGGTGGCTCAGCAGCCCCTTGGGGAGACACAGAGCAGGGAACAGAGAAAAGGAAGGCACAGGGGACTCGCGCATTGGCAATCCACAGATAAAACCAGCTTCAGCCGGTGTTCCAGCTGCAGCCTACAAGAGTCTGTGATTCCCCATAATACAGTTTCTTATATTTGAATTTTATCTTGAGAAGTCTTGTCAGAGAAACAATTAAATTATTCCACCTCCACCTCACAAAATCTTTTCATTTCAAGAGAGAATAGATTCCTTGCCCCTCATCCCCCTCCAGACTCTCTTGAATATAATTTTGAAAAAGGCCTTCATGGCTAAATTAAACATTGGACAAGAGAATGGCAGAATACCAGCTACCTCATCTCATAATATTATAACAATAATAAAGATCTCATATAATATTATTACGTTTTTATACGCATTTTGGCCTTTTCCCTGTTGTCTTGGAACATCTTTGTCATTCATTGATTTCATCCTTAATAATTGCATTATCCTGAAACACAGGCTAGACTGAGGCTCATGCACATAACCATACAAGAAGACAAAGCAATCACATTCACCCACGGTGCCTTTCAGTGTAATATCTGTTGCCTTCAATGGAAGCTGCACCTCCTCTCTCTCTCCACTGTGGGCTCTAAAATACGCAGAAACCAGGAACTCAGGGAATCCGAGCTAAAAAAGAGTGGAGGCTGAGAAAGCAAGAAAGTAAGAACTGCAATATATATGTTTGCCCTCTTCCCCAGGCATCCATGTCTGGGCACTGTCGTTACAGGACGCGAGGCTAAAATGCTCTTAGGGCAGACCCAGCACAGCCACTTTCGCATATGATACAGCACCTGAATTTACTTCTGAAGTGGTAAGAATTAAAATCTGAATCTCATGGAATTCTTGCCATCGACTGAAGCTTTATGATTAGCAAACTTCACACCACCACAGATCACATTGTGTGTTCACTGGGAAACATTCCTCAATCAGTTCCATTTCCCTGTTCAAATAGCTTTATGAGCTATTCATAACGCTGTATAGAAATGGCATACATGACATTACACACACATAAAAACTCTCTAAAAAAACAAAACACTTGCTAATCTTGTGGGGACATTGTACTAAAAGTGGTGTATCCATCAAAAGAAAACCAAATTCCATTTCATGCAAGCTCATCAAGAATACATACACAATATGCAACCATTTCACAGCTGCCAAAAGAGATCAGCCTAATTTCTTTTTTTAGCTAGAGGGGAAATCTAACCAAGGCAAAGCTGTTGGGAGCCAAGAAGACTATTAAAAAAAAAAAAGGAAAAGTAGAAATCATCCACACTTTCATCCAAAGGCGGAAGAGTTTGTCAGTGAAATACATGCACTGGGCTAAGTGAAATAGATGTGACATAAATGTGGCTGCATGTGAGGCACGTCAATTAGTGAATTTGTTGGTGGGTTGTTTGTAATCCTGACAACTAAAGATACAGAAAACATTTTGTGTGCTTCTGTTTCTGGTATTTCTCTGTCCTTCTCTCTCCCATCCTCCCCCTTCTCCGTTCTCTTCTCAGCCCTCCACCATACAACAACTGGTTGCATGCTAACAATATTTCTCTTTGTGCCTATGCAAATACCATTAGATCCAAGCATATCACATGGAATTTGAATATGTTCACATGTACTGGGCAGTCAACAGCTTCCACCGGAAAACCATTCTCCTCACCCAGCTTTCATTTTCTTAAAAATATCTCAGGAATGGTTATTAGTTGTCAAAGTTAGATTAGCACCAAGAGAAGCCCTCCCACTCATCTCAACTGCCCCAACCCACGTGCCATTAGGAACCCATTCAGCCCAAAGAGAGGCCAGATGTTCAAATCATCTGGAAAAGCATGTGTTTGGACCATGGGCAGGGTGGCTGGATTATCCTGCCCCACGGGATAATGAGAGTCCCTCAATGAAGAAGGAGGGAGGGCCATGGCTGCACAGTGCTTGCCTGGGCTCTGCTACGAATCAGAGCAGAGAGGCTCCTCCCAGGGATGGTGTGTAAGCTGCCACATGAAAGGTGGCTCCAGGAGACTTTGTGCCTCGGAGATACACCTAGGAACCAAAATTTTTCCACTTTCTGGGAGAGGGCGATTAATGACTTACTCTAGGAATAAGTGATCCATGTCCAGCTTTGGATCCCAGTGCAAGTAGCCCTTATAGACACTATGGGGTTACGCTCAAATTTTTCTGTGTCAGTGGTGCAGTCACTCTTCAGGCCCATGTGGTTTCCAGCCACTTAATGAACCTCTTGAGACCTCAGTCACTGCCTCTGAACACAGTGATATGTCCCTAGCCAGGTATTCCTCAGATGAAAGAAGTGATATTGTTATAATAACCACAGTACCATTCTGCTGCACATAGACTGCTTGTGCTTGGTTACCTACCACAGATTTAATCCGTGAGTGTAACAGTCTCCTCTCTGTGTCTTCACAGCCTGGCTCTTCAGAGGAAGGCTCTTTGTTCCCAACTAGGGTGATAAATGGGTTTTAGCTCTATTTTCTCAGAGGGAAGTTTATGTGATTGTGCTGTCTGTCATCTGTCTTTGCTGATAAATTTTTAAACTGCCACAGCCAATTATCATTATTTCCAAAGGAAAAAAAATCGCTAGAGGCAGACATCTCCATGATAATTATATTTCTATGGATTTTGTGAAAGACAGTAGCAGACTGGGTTGGGGCTGGGAGGAGGAGGGAGAGGACAGAGCGCAAGACCACACTGAGAGCAAAATCTGGGAGGGCTCAGCTGATCCTCAGTCTATCCTGGCCAAAGGCACCCAGGCAGTCTGCAGGCAGCAGAGGGTCAGTCAGCATGGGTGTCTCTCCAAATAGTCCACAGGACGTACCGCTTCTTGCCCGTGGGTGTTATTTCATAGGGGACATCACTGTGGCTGCAGCTGCCGCAGTGCAGCGGGGGAGCAAGCACAGACCTTCTTTCTGCTGGCTGTAGTGGAGGGAAAAGATTGTGGTTTTTTGATGCAGTTAGTGGCATTATTTTGCCTGGGCCTGGACTTGCAGGTTGCAAAACTTGGCTAGCAGCTGGGCTGGGCTGGTAGGTGTCTCCAGGGAGGAGGGACTGGCTAAGTGCAAGGCATGGTTAGAATATGCTCCATGCTGTAGCTAACCCAAGGTGATGGGTGCATCGCTAACGACTACTTGTAACGTGGGGGACAATGTGTTCTCTCTGCCCACGCACTAACGAAAGCTGCTAAGGCCAGGTTTGAAAATATATGTAGGTGACTGGGCCAAGATACTCAAGAGCCTAATTCTCTCTGACATCAAAGGGGATTCTGACTTGCACTGCACGGCAAGTCATGTCTTTAAACAGCTTTAAAGCTATGAACCTTTCTTCTTAAATATTTTAGAAGAATTGACCGCGTCTCTGAATTAATTTCACTGAAATGAGAGGTTTCTGGAACTGCCCTTGAGAATCAAGTAGAAAATTACAGGTTTTGCTTAACTGAACCATTCCCTGGAATGCCACATACTGTTTCACCATTGCAGAACTTTTTGGAAAGGGCCGAAACACCTAGGGTGGAAGCAGATCACCACCCTCACCACCTAAATACCGTAACATATAATTTCTTTAAGCCTGTTGATAATGTAATCCAGTTCTCCATGAGTCTCATGTAAGTAGAGGGCAGCTGCAGGTAACACTCCGTGCGTGAAAGAAGCACTATTTCCCTGAAGTAGTTACTTTTGAAATGGAGGAAAAATGACTGCATATTATCACTATCAAACAATTGTGAAAGTTTAGCACTTTTTCATGGCATTGATTTATTTTTTACTGGGTCTCCAGCAACTATTACTCAAACTTAATTCATGCTTTGGTCTTTGGGAACTTTTTAAATAGGATAGTACTTAGAAGTCCATTAAATTTATAAAAGTCACTTGAATCCTATAATCCCATTTTTACCCTCTTGCCCAGGCAGGATCTCTCATAAAAATAAAATACTGTTGATTTTTCTTTCTTTTTTTTTCTTGCCCCTCTTTTTTTTCTCTGTAGTAAGTTCAGGGTTGAGCTTGTTCTGAAAATGTCATATTCTATAGAGCTGATATGTATAGCTTTGGTAGCCTGCCTGTGCCCCCAAGACAGGTCTGAGAGTTAGATCCTAGGCCTGGAGAAATGGATATGAAGTCTATTCTAAGCTCTGCCACTGGCTGATGATGCAGACTTAGTCAGTTCGGTTAACCTCAGCATGCCTCAGTTTCCAGACCAAAAAAGAAAGGTATAAAAGGCTCCTTTGTGAATGCTTTGCTGTGCTTGAAGGAGAACAAAGTATCACCCATCACGTTACTGCTGCACTGTGATTTCTGTGAGTGTTATGATCCCTACGTCGAGGGAGTCCACAAACACAGACGGAGGTCTGGCTGCTGTCTTTCTTGTTGGGGGAGACAGCTCTCTCCATCAGTTTGACGAACCACAGCGACAGACACCCTTTGCTTTAGGCATGCAGGCTTTTATGTCACTCTTCAGTATCTTCCTGTCAGTCATGGCAGTCACTGCCTCCTGTACACTGGTTTGTCGATGTGATGCATGCCTGCCGCAGCTTCATATTTGCTGACCACAGACAGCGATCAATAGCACTCCAAAGAGCAGTAAACCAATACAAAATAGCAGATGAGTGCCTAGTAGCGATAATAAAATAGCTGCCTAATTTAAGGACCAAAAGTGTGCCTCAGAAGTCATAAATGAGGGACTCAGGCAGTGTTTTCAAAATACATGACCTATTGCTTTTGGAGCACTTGGACCCAATTACGCAAGCCAGAGATAGGTCTGTCCTTTTCACAGCTTCACACAGAGATGTGTTTCTGTGCAAGCTCGTGGAGCGCGCATGCACTGGGTGAAGAGAGAGGCACGAAATATTGCAGGGCAAAAAGAGAGGGAAATGGTCACGGCGATGTGAGAAAAAGTGGTTAAAAGCTCTTCTATTACAGCAGTTCTGCTCTTCTGTGACCTGGCTCAAAAAGGAAAGCAGAACTGCCTACCTTTCTCTCAAGAGACATCAGCAGCACCAGAACTGCCTTGTGCTGCACAGTCCTGCTCCCTGAAACCATCAGCAAGCAGAGGCACTGCAGACCTTTCTCAGCAGCAGAAGGCAGAATGTTACAAGATAAAGTATTGCAGATGCGCACCTAGCTACCTCCAAAAAAATCAAGGAAATTGCCTGCACAGAGCGTTATCTTTTGGGGATTTGTGAAACCCCATTCAGTAGCACAGGAGATGGCACCTGACACGGAGCAACGCTCTCTCACACAAGACTCTGCGCTGGATGAAATTTCCCATGCGTGCTGTTTTGCTTTTAGGCTAGCGTGGGTGCGTTATGTGCTGCCTTAGCAACGGCAACAAACGCCTGCTGCAGCTGTAGGCTTCTCCTCTTTGCAGCGGGAGAAGAGCATCCCCGGTTTTCTTACAGACAGGTCCCCGCAGAGCTGACCCTGTCCCCCACCGCCTGCCTGCGGCTCTCAAGGCGCTGGCACTCAGTCTGGTCACAGATGTGTGAGCTACAACTGGAGCAGACGTCTTCCCTACTATCCTTTGCTCCAGCTCCTTTCTCCTGGCCTCCAGAGACCATCATCTGAATCAGTCTGGCAGGAGCAGGATCAGCTGCTTCATGCCAGCCCCCACCATTGCTTCTGGAGTCGGATGGCTCCCACTGCTCAAGGCTTTTTACTCAGCTTGAATGCCAGAGGGTGTCTGAGTGCTGGAAAAAACAAATGCAGTCGTCAAGGCATCGACATCCATTAATCACTTAAGGACAGCACAGGAAGAATTTAAGAGAAGAGAGACTCAGAAGGGCGGGAGGGGGAGTAGGGAGAACCACCCAAGCCAATATTAACGTGGCAGGAAAAAAAAAGTAGTAAAACCATGTGGGACATTAAAAACACAGAAATTCAGTTTCTCATTGAATTTTTGCCCTGGCTTTTCTCCTCTATTGAACTTTTGGATTGTAAAAACATCTTTTTTATTTATAAATTTGTGTGTGTGTGTGTGTTCTCCAAATAGATTTAACAGTCCTTTTTTAATGTTTCACCAACACATATGCCTGACAACAAAGTACACATATAGGCTGCAAGTATTTATAGTGCCAAAATTTTGAGACAATTCTACCATTAAAAAAAAGCCTTAAAGAGGCCTACTTCTGGAAGGAAAAAAAAGAAAAAACAACAAACCACATTTGTTGAAACACTGCTGCAATAATCAAAAGCGTATTACTGCAGACATAGGATGGGAGGATTTATCTTCGCTTTTAACGAAGGGCAACAACAGATCACTTATAAATTCTTCTGGTTCTTAATCCCATTTGTACTATCTCTAAAAACTTTGCGTTTCAATTGTACGTAGCGTGTTATCAGCCTGATAACTTCTGCAAAGGCCCAGCGCTGAGGCTGGCGGTCGACAGAGGTGGGCTCAGGGCCCCACGCCCGCGGGGGCAGCGGGACGGCGCGGATTTTAACTGCTGCCAGCAGCAGCCAGGGGCAGGTCTTCCCTAGGAGAAAGCCCTCTGCTCTCCTCCTCGGGATCAGCTGCAAGCGCCAAGTCAAGTGATCAGCAAGGGAGAGGGAAAGCGAAAGTGCCTGCCGCCCCCTCTTCCCGCCTCTCCCCGCCCCCGTTTC
>NW_010176808.1:0-13187 GCF_000695765.1 Mesitornis unicolor | reverse complement strand
GAAAAGAGTGACAGAGTAATATTCAACTTTATTGCAAACATCGACTGGAAGATAATGAATTCTGGATCCGGTTACTGAAATTCATACTACCTCGGTTTAGGCAATGAAGAAATGAATAATTCATAAACCTCTTCAAAGTTCAAAACTGCCACCTCTTCCCCAGAGGTAGTTGTTGGAGTTGTTGGAGAGGTAACAGCCCCTTACAAAGCTTATTTCATCACTTCAAGATTCTCCCAGCAGCAGTCAGAAGGATACCAGAGACATGGCTGCAGTCACACCCCATACACACTTATTTATCCCAGCCCTGCTTTCATTCAAGTGCATGAAAGTCAACTAGGACATAGATGTGGGCTGGCAGCAATACAATGGTGTTTACACAGCATTTAGAGGTAACTTCATGGGAGGTGGGAAAACAAACTAGATTAAACTCAGAACAGGAGGACGTCCAGACTAGGGGTGTTGGCTCTACAAACCGTGGTGTTAGTCTTAGAACTACCTGAAAAGAGGACGTTGGTCACTTCTCCCAAGTGACAAGTGATAGAATGACAGGAAACAGCCTCAAGTTGTGCCAGGATGAACTGACCACAACCCCTGTTCCCATCCACTGCACTGCCTGAGGGGGAAGGAGGTGAAGAAATTGAGAGCAAAGCTGACTCTCGGAGGAAAGGAGAAAGGTGGGGGAAGATCTTAACTTTAAGATCTGATTGTATCTCTCAACATCCTACTCTGATGTTACTGGTAACAATTTAAATTGTTTGTGTTACTCCCCAAGTTGAGTCTGTTTTTTGCCTGTAACCCTATGTGATGAGGAAACCTTCCTTGTCCTTTGTCTTGGCTCACCAGCTCGTTGTTGTTTTCTTCTTTTCATCTCCTCATCCCTCCATGGGGGAAGGAGCGAGTGAGCAGTCTCTTGGTGCTCAGTTGCCCACTGGGCTTAAACCACAACAAGAAGCGATGATCAAAGACCACGTGCTGGGTTTTTTCATGTGGCCCTATGCAGTTTAGCCAGTGTTTTCAGAAAACTTCCACCTTCTTGTCACCAATTAGCAAGCACACCAAGAGTATTATCTTCATTAAGATTAAAGATCCACTTTGATTGTGAAACTAGTTTTTCAAAATGGTATTTTTCTAAAACCAAAACACTCGTATGTATGTTTCTGTGAGCAGATGGAACGCACATCTGGCTTAGTTCCATCAATGACCTTATTTTAAAGCAATTAAATATTCCTGCACAGTACATGTGATACAAGCAGTGGAGCTACATGCAAGTGCACTGAAACCGGGATTTAAAGACAGTGATTAAATAAAAAGCTGATTATTTCCATTTCCAAAACCGAGAGATACAAAAGAAGGAAATAATTACTCTAGAAAATGAACTTCTTAACCCATTTCTGTCACAAAAAGATACATTATGACTTTATAATTAATAAATATCTCTATATAAGCTCAAATAAATCTATACAAACTGACATAAATATTTCTTATACCCTAAGTGTTCCAACATCAGATGTAAAAATCTAAGCTTCAGTGGCACAAACCAGTCCTGTAAAATTCATCTCTTCAGGGAAGAACCAGACACACACAATTCTCATTCATTTTTTTTCTAAGAGTATTAATTACTCTCCATGGACATGAAGTGTTCAGGATCTGGTCATTATGAAGTGCAATCCTTGTGATTATATACTCTTTACAGAACAGAAGTGCTGTCATGTTGCCAATAAATCAACTATGGAATTTGAGGGTGGGAGATAAAATTTTATTCTCTGTGACGACGAGTGTTTAGGAAGCTGCTAATGATGCTGCCCAAGAGGTAGGCAGGCTAGAGAGAGAAAACCATGCAAGCAAGTAATATCTTAGACCCTTAGTTCTTCATTCAGTCTTGCTTTCCTGGGCCATTTTCCCACAATTAACTCCATGCAGCATCGAGGATTAGCAACTGTTACTCCCTTGCTCTTGTTACAACCTTTATCACTAAGACTAAAGAGGAATTTAGACAAGTTTTCAATATATTTTCTGGAGCACAATGCACCTCTTGAGATAATTAATAGAGCCACAAGAAATCTTTGTGAAGACACACGCCTGCTTCTCATGCTGAATACATTTTTCCCTCTGTATACTTTTGCAAAGAGTGCTGAGCATTAAATGAGTTTCTGATCACCCAGGGCAAGGTCAGTGAGACCGTCACTGCTGTCCCAAGCAGAATAATGGAGCTATCAATAACAGTTAGACCAGGGTTAATAAGTGGAAGATAATGAGGGGGAATGGGAGGTCACATTGAAACACACTGCAAACTCCTTGGCTCACAAAGATGTTCTGCAGCAGGGCTGGCTCTTATTTCCACTTTGTCATAGAAAGGATCTATTTTTTACTATGCATTTACACTGATTCAGTCTTCATCAGATGTTCATTTTCCTTTCAGCTTCAGGCAAATAAGGGCCAATTCTTGCTGCGCAATTGAGTTCCTGCACTTCAGAAAACAACAAAACGAGGCCAGAACTGAGTGAAGAATATTGTATTACAGAGACAGATAAGCTTTGTTCCAAGTTTCATTGGTTAAGAACAATGAGATAAAAATATCTAGGTCTATTTTTTCAGCGCATTGTACAAACACACATAGTTCATCCTAGCAGCTCTGCAAAGACTGAAATTCAAGGGGTCTAGTTTGTCTTGCAGAGTCATGGCAGAGGTATCACCCTATGGTCCAGCCATTTGTATAGCCCAACACCTATCACATTTTTCTCCCTGAATACACGGTTGAATAAAACACTTGGTTTTGCTTAACCTCTGTATGTTCTCTAAAGAGCTACCTCCTCCGTGCAAGAAGTGAGTAACTTCCTGAGTCTAATGTCCAAGAGCCTGGAGCATTTTCACCTTTTCAGAGCTCAGCAGCCCAGTCCAGCTCAAAAGCAGCGTGACAGCATCACTACCTCGCAATTTCCAGTGCTCAGGGAATACACGTGCTGCTCTGCAAGAGCACAGAAGGGGGCTGTGCATGAGTCAAATGCCCCAGTCTTCACTTCTGATCCAGTCCTTGGACCTTGCCAGCAAGACCATTAACTGTAACCATAGCTGTAACTAAGATTTTAAGATGGACTGAAATGTTACAATACATTACAGTAAAATCACTAAATAGAAAATTAGTTCTATTTAGCTCAAACCAGGACATACAGTCTGTGCTTGCATGAAAACTTTCAGTAAAACACTTCTTTTCCTTTAGCCTCTGAATACTGAAATGGTTACTCTAACATAATCTACTGCATGGACTTGAGTAAGCTTTAACAGGTTTATTCAGTCCTCCTAGCAATTTACCCAGAGTTTTTGTGGCCTTTGCCCAAAGCCATTTTGGGATACAATGTGTGGTTTATGCTCTGTTAGTGTGTGGTCATTAAAACTGGCTACTGACTGAGCAGCCATGAGTGAGAAATCCCAAGTGATGGAGTGTGTTAATACAAATCCCTGTCCAAGCCTGCAACTCCCTGTAGCCACCACGAGCTCCCGTGTCCCCATTCAGACCTGGATTGATGTGACCTTTCCTGCATGACTGGATGACGAGGGAGTCCAAAAGCATTACAAGGCTGTAAGATCAGTCACAGTAAGGAAAAGACTGAGAACTGTTACTGTTCCAGCCTCTAATTGCAGAGACTGACTTCTCAAACTCTACACAGCTTATCATCAAGGTTTGGACCTAAAACAAAAACAGGCATCCTTTAAAGCTATCAGCACTTGATAATAGAGCACTCTAGTATCAGCATAGCATAACGGGACAGTATTCAAAAGCATGTCCAGGTGCCGTTCCCTGGCTTGGTTTTATGTTGCTGTCTGGTGTGGCTAACTGCGCCTCTTCATTCTGAGCAACGTGGTTATGCTGAGGGCTGGAATTATTGCTGAGGTTGAATCAGAGCTATACGTTTGGAAATGGCTTCAGTAAAAAGAGATGCATGCTGTAAAGATGCTGAGTGAAACAGATTGTTATAAAGCTATTTTTCACCTGGGGAATAAAAGAGGCTTATGAAAAACGTTCAATAGTGTCTCCTCTCACTGGGTACTTTAAGACTCATGTGAATGAATATTTTACCACACTTGACCACCACTGAGCAATTCTAATTTCTTACATGTCACCATGCACTGCAGCTTCAGCTAATCAGGCTGGGACAAAGGCTGCTTCCCCTACCACCCCATCACCACCTTTTTATTCTACCAGTGTCAGCATCAGGATTATCTAAGAGCTGCTTTTTGGATCCACATCCATCCGACCCCAGTTAATTCAAAGAAATACCCGTTCTCAGAACAGAGATATCTTTTTAAGCCTCACACATAAAGAACAGTGAGAACTTCACCAAAAAGTTTATTTAGGTAGGTCTGTCTCAGTGCTGCGCTGTTGTTTGTACTCCTCATCACTACATTAGCAGTGGGCTCCCACAGACCTGTATCTCCTGCGTGCCAGTCAATACAGAGGTAATAGGGCCCCAGAAATAAAAAAACCCAGAGTTGGCAGTTGATTTATTGGTGTACAGGAGGAATAAGACCTAAGGAAGTGGTGAATGCAAAGAAAATAGCAATCCCTTCCCCTTATGTGTACATATTCACACACAAGCCCACAGTTAACACACTGCAGCTCTTTGCATAAGTGCAAATCAGCACTGCTTTTGAGGAAGCATTTTAATCAATGTGGGTATTATTTAGGGTAATTTGTAGAATTACCGGTGGTTCAGATAAACATTTATTTCATGATACGTATTCAACTTAACCTAAATCTATTTGATGAAGAGTATTTTCCAGCCAGCCTTCCTGATTCTCCTGCATCCTGATATCGCTCATGCACCAAAACCATAACCCCCCTCCAGCTAAAACCTTTCCCTCTCCTGTTTTTGTATTATGTGACACCCCATCCTGGTTTCTTTAGGGGATGAGGGCACGAGGTTAGAAGCCCAATTTGCATTTTTCAGGATCCATCTTTGGGAAAATTTCCATTCATAGGAAAGATGTAGCTGGCTTACTAACACTCATTAGCTCTCAAATGCAAATAACAAGTATTTCACAACTAAACAAACCAGGGAGTGATTTCTACATTATAAAAAGGTCAATGTGCCAGCACAACCACCAACAAAAATCCATGTCTAAACCTGCACGGAGCTAGCAACTAATTGGTACATTTACAAACAGACTCTTCAAAAGATGAACTATAAAGCTCATTCAGACCTGGCTGTCTTCTTCTTGATGATACAGTACAACGAAACACAGCAGACGAGGCTTTATCCATCTGCTCCCAGAAGATCTGCAGTATAGATACTGATATAGAAGGAACATTGGATAGTTCACATTAAACAGGTAACTGCATAGACTTCATTTGTTGTCAGCATGGTATGTTTTATACAAGTATTGCTTTTCCTTTTTTTAGGGAGAAGGAAACAATTCAAGTTTTAAAATTTTATTTAATTCCCATAAAACCATAATGACATATCTGGTCACATTGCAACTCCTCCTATCTTGAAAATATACTCTGAGTATATTGCACCTTTTTTTTAATAGCAGACTTGCATTTTAAAAGTCGCAAGGCTACTAATGGAGAGCAGAGAAGCAGACACTTGCACATACAGTCGAACAAGCATTCACCAAAAGGTACTCCTCTGCTGAATATCATATGCTTATTAGCCTACTTTCTTTCATGTTTCTTTAACAGTGATATTTTAGCATTGCCAAAGGGTTATAACATCCCCACTCTCACGCCACGCAACTCTGGCATTCTCTTCCACTCCAAGAAAAGGTCGCTCTGCAATATGCTGCTCTCTTCCATTGTGCTCTGAAAGCGGATTTCCCTCAAAAGACATTTCCCAAAGATGTGCTCCCTCACCTCAGCTTGCGTGGTTCCTGCACTGCATCATCTTTGGCCTTACACCAGGCTCATTCAGATAATCAATGGACCTTTCAAACAGTCATCTCTTCCCTCTTTCCCGCACCAGTCTGGCTGAATTAGAGTCACAGTTTGTCTGCCCCCGGGGAAATTAAACTGTCGATCCTAATCCTGTCGAGCTGTGAGAGGGCACTTCTCCACCAGCTCTGGCCCCGATGCTGTCTACACAGTTGGAATCTCTTCTCAGAAGAGAGAGAAGAGCAATCAATAGTGTCACTGAAGAAGATGCCATCACCAGCACGGTAGCACTTAACCACTGCAGTGAACCACATGCTTCTGATTAAGATGCCCGGGCAGGGGCCAATTGATTTTTCTGTCTGCGCAGCATACTAACCATGAGCCTCCGACTCAGCAGCTTCCCTGCCCTGCCGCCCTCCTCCTTCCTCACACTTCTCCTTGGATAGTAGGGAACATATTGGAAAACGCGGTGCTTAAATCCACAGACTGGCAGAAGAAGTGCCGATAGCTGATCTCACTCTGTGAACTCAGCTACCGGAGTAATGAAGCACATGGGTACAACTCCTGGAGATACATAAGTGAGAGATAAGAATGGCCTGTTAGATTACACTTAGCCCATCTCCCTGGGGTACAAAACAGTGTGTTCTTTAGGCTGCGTTCAGTTGACTTTCAAGTGACTAGAGCAATTCCTCAAGAGATTATTCCAGAGCCAAGCAGGCTCCACTGCTGGGAACAACATAGCTTTTTTTTCCCTCTCAGTGCTGTTCTATTTAATCCTTCCTGAGTTTTCACGGTGTCATTGTTCCCATAAGATCCACCCCATTGGACCACTCCAAGTCACTCTTTTCTTACACTCCTTGCTGGTGTTTGCAGTCTCAGGCATTTACCACAGGCATGATTCTTACTGCCATTAACTATTTTTGAAACATTGCCACTGTATCATGAACACTAAACAAATGCAGTCTCTAAGGATGTTCTCTAACCCACCAATTTCAAGAAGAAATAGAAATGGGAGGGAAGTAAGATAGAAGGGCTGGAGAAAACGGTATTAAAGAGCAGAACTTGTTGAGGAATCTGATGTGGCAAAGATGCTGTTTAGCTCTTGGATGTTCTTTTTCCACACTGGCATGGAAAAAAGCTTCAGAAAGGCTATCATTTATTATACTGAACCAGTTTCTGTCACAGCTTTGCATCAAAACTCTAATCCCTTTTCAAAAGTCAGTGCATACAACTTAGTTACAGCCTTGCCTAAGAACCAAGCAAAGTAGCCAAAGGATCAAACAACCATCCTGCTTATTTTGCCCAGGCTGACTGCTGCTGCTGCCACCACCAATTAGGAAAATTTAAGGATATAGGAACAGTAGTTTTAGAGCAGTAGTCAATACAAGATTGATTCCCATCATCAATCACTCACAGGAACAGCAAACTTGACTTTTCAGAGCTGTCTTCCCAGCACAGCAGGTTCATTTTTTTTCTCCTTCTCCCTCATTTTCTCATGATAGGAACAGTTCAGCCACAACTTTGTGCCAACATTTCATCCTTCTGAGAGGCACAACTTAGTTTTACTGGTATGCTGAAGATCCCTAAAGCATCCTTGCCTTCAAACATTCCCCTTTCCTTCTTAACTTCTTCAAATTTGATCACATCTTCCTGATAGGAAAAAGGAAACAAAGTACTTCATTGCAATCACTTCTATGACATAGAGAGTTCATCCCTATGCAAACAGCCACTGCACCACTTAAAACGACCCAAAGTTCTCAGAAAACTGCTTAAATAAAACCTGTGTTATAAGTGTCTGGTCTGCTGTCCCTTCTGTCCCTTGACAAGATGGCTCAGCGTGTGTGTTTCCAAATCTTTTTGCTATATCACACTCAGATGCAATTTCAGATGCAACTTTCTACTAGCCATATATTTTTTGGCATTAAACCTTTGCACAGAGCTGCGTCTCCCAGAAAGCGTGTCTGATTCCTTCCTATTACACACGTCAGACTCTTTTCCTTCTCACAGGGTAACTCTGTGCACGTTTCCACCCGCGTGGCAGTGACACAGGAATCTATGGAAGTGATGGCCTCTCTGGAGGCTCCTTTTGAATCGACCTGCTGTCTCGTGTGTAGTAAATGTCTTTGCGCTTGGTCATCTCACCTGCCTAGCAAATCTTGCTGTTCTAGTTCAAGAGAACTGAAAACAATGAGCATGGTCTACATGCCAACTCTCTCCTTTTTCCTTTAACTTGAGTTTTCTCCTTGCCTTTGTGGTCTCTCAGAAAACACAGAGGTATGGGCTTTCTGACTGTCGATATCTGGACTTAATTTAATTCTCTGCACTGGCAGTGCTTGCGGATTCCACTAAAAAGCTGGTTTATTCCACTTCTGAGATCAGCAATGTATGTCCTGTGTTAAACCAAGTTAGTGCAGCACTTCACTTGCCACTGGCTCTTTCCAACTTAATACGTTACTGTTCATTATTACCCTTCCTGTCCTCTGCTCTTTCAACCACACTTCAATCCAGAGTTCCATAGCCTTCAGCTCACACTAACAGTTAATTCATATTGCAAATAGGCTTTTCCAGCAATTAGGGAAAACACAAAGAAAAAAATGCCACTGATTTCTGCAACTCATAATATGAACTAAATCCAGAGGCAGTGATACATCTCTATAGCCAGTACCATTGGAATATTAAAAAACAGCCTACATAATTATACCCTTGGGAGCCGTCCCATATCTCAACCACCAGGTGGCAATTTCATCCCATTATACGTTCCATTAAGTAGGCAATGGCCTAAATGGTGTGGAAAGATGAATGAGTTTTCAGTTGATGTAGTCTGCAGAAGGACTGAGAGATTTCTGTGGCAGGCAAGAAAAATGGCTTTTCATCAGAGAGGAGAGCTGACGTCTTCACATAAGTGGGATGGTTTTCCTTCTTTTTTTGGTGGCTATTCTAGTGTTCACCTGCAATCAGAGAAAATCCCTCACTTCTCACCTGAGAGCTAGCATTTATGTAAACTTTCGCAATCAGAAGGGAAGTCCTGACCTCACTGAAGTTAGAAGGAACTAGAAGGAACAGAAGGAAAAACAATTTTCAGGAAACTAAACTAAGTTCCTTATCAGATCTCTCTCAAATGGAACCAAACATGACTTTTTTTGTATTACACCAGTTTTGAAATGGTTACATAAATCTCCCCTGACCCTCAACTTTTTTTTTTTCCAAACACCACACTCCCTGAAGTCTTTGACGTCTCTCCAACCCCAGTGATGTTTGTCTTCATCTCTTTTCCTCCGGAGATCTCCTAGATCTGGGGCTGAGGAAAAAAATAATGTCTGTGTTTTTCAAGTCACATCAAGGAGTGACTCCTTCTTCCTCTGAATCATTCATTCTCGTTATTGTGTCCAGACTCCTAGATCTGGGGCTGAGGAAAAAAATAATTTCTCTGCTTTTCAAGCCACATCAAGGAGTGACTCTTTCTTCCTCTGAATCATTCATTCTCGATATTTTGTCCAGAACTGGGTCCTCAGGTCAAGAAGGACAGGAACTGCTTGAAAAAGTCCAGCAGGGCCACAGAGATGATGGAGGGAGTGGAGCATCTCCTGCTGAGGAGCGGCTGAGGGAGCTGGGGCTCTTGAGTTTGGAGCAGAGGAGACTGAGGGGTGCCCTCATTCCTGGGGATCCATTGGGAAAGGGCAGTGTCAGGAGGAAGGAGCCAGGCTCTGCTCTGGGATGGCCAATGCCAGGACAAGGGGCAATGGTCCCAAGATGGAGCACAGGAGGTTCAAGCTGAAGAGAAGGAAAAGCTTTGTGAGCGTGAGGGTTATGGAGCATGGCCCAGGCTGCCCAGAGAGGTTGTGGAGTCTCCTTGTCTGCAGACACCCAAAGCCCTGGCCATGTTCCTGTGTGACTGCTCTGGTGATCCTGCTGTGGCAGGGGTTGCGCTGGGGGAGCTTTCCAGGTCCCTTCCAACTCCTCACATGCTGGGATTCCATGATCTTTACACAAACATAACACAATAACTAATGACATTCTTAAGCAAACCCACATGGCAGCAGTCAGCTGTTCTATATGGCACAGTCCAGCTCTGCTTTGAGCCCATCTCCAAAACCAGGTGGACATTACAAACCCAGGGACAAATTTGACTTTGTTTTGAATTCACTAGTGACAGTGAGTTAAGATGTTTAAGATTACTAGTGAGCTATACTTTCTATTTTATTTGTAAAGGGTACTGCCTCTCAATCTACTTCTAAATTTTGAGTGTTTCATATTCAAATCTACATGGTTTTGATATGAAAAAGAGGAAGGAGTCATGTTTTCCATACACCTATATACAAAGCTCTGCAGAATATACAAAGCTCTGTAGAATATACAAATATGCTAAACACTGATTGTTAAGTTAAAGCCTTTACATTATCTGACTGTTCAACTTCCAGCTTGAAATTCTCCACCTGCCTGAAAAGGAATAATTAATGTTCTTATTTCACATCAGTGTGGAAGTTTTGATAGACATACCCCACACCTACAGATGAAAGGGTGTAAGTAAACTCACTGCCTTTCAAATCTCTTTTTCAAACAGGAAAAAGGATACATTTGTGTGATGACTATTTTCAAACTTTCAGCAATTACAGATGAGTCATTCTGCATTTCCTCAAGTGTTCCTGATCAAGTTTGTCAAGCAGAAAAGTCATCTGGAAAGCTGGTAGTGATTATGCATTTTCCACTGATGCTGAAATAGTATTTTAGAGGTAGTAAGTCACAAGGTTTCTGTATTTCCCTTCACTGCAGATAAGACTTGAGGATTCAGTTCTTCTCATGCATAAACCAACACTGTAGAAAGCCAGCTTGGGAAGAAATCTCTTATCCCCTTATTAAATTGCTCCTATATTTGAAATCTGAACCCATTCTGTATGACAAACACCTGGGAGAGTAAAGGGAAGTATTTTTCCAACTCCATTATCACAGAAATACTGCCACACCAGAACAGATGAGTTTCATTTTGCTTTGGTAAGGCGATCAACAAGCTTAACCTTTGTTTGAAATCTCCAGGGCTTTAACAAAACAAGCAGTGTGCTGATAGCAGAAAGACCTTGTCAATGCATCCTTCCAGTGGGGCTATTACCACGTTCAGACAGAGCACACCCTTCCCTAGGAGAAACCCAGCAGATTGACAAGAATACGATTTCTTTAAGACAACTGTACTGTTTCTGAAAAGTAACCTTAAGATGATTAAACTTGTATTGTGGCAAGGTTTGGGTAGCAGGGGGCTGCTCCCATGTTGGACAGAGCTGGGGGAGAAAGCAAGAAGAAGGTGTTTTTATGTTTTTTTCTCTGTTTCCCATTATCCTACTCTATTTTTATCTGGTAGTCAAGTAAATTAATGCTACCCAAGCGTTTTCCAGCCAGCAGGATATCAGCCTGGACAGAAACTGCTTGAAAGAGTCCAGCAGGGCCACAGAGATGCTGGAGGGAGTGGAGCATCTCCTGCTGAGGAGCGGCTGAGGGAGCTGGGGCTCTTGAGCTTGGAGCAGAGGAGACTGAGGGGTGCCCTCATTCCTGGGGATCCATTTGGAAAGGGCAGTGTCAGGAGGAAGGAGCCAGGCTCTGCTCTGGGATGGCCAATGCCAGGACAAGGGGCAATGGTCCCAAGCTGGAGCACAGGAGGTTCAAGCTGAAGAGAAGGAAAAGCTTTGTGAGTGTGAGGGTTCTGGAGCATGGCCCAGGCTGCCCAGAGAGGTTGTGGAGTCTCCTTGTCTGCAGACACCCAAAGCCCTGGCCGTGTTCCTGTGTGACTGCTCTGGTGATCCTGCTGTGGCAGGGGTTGCACTGGGGCAGCTTTCCAGGTCCCCTCCAACTCCTGACATGCTGGGATTCTGTGATTTCAGAAGCTCCAGTCACACTGTCAGCAGGTCCACAAAGCCTTCGTAGAGGTCATTGCTCAATTACAGCCATGACACCCTGGTGACTCAGTTTTTGGCTAGCCTACTCATAAAGATACCTTCACTGGTCATGCAGCAACCCCCTGGATGACGAGCAGCATCATGGCTCTAGAAGGACACGCCAACCTGACAGCCCACACAGAGCCAGGACAAAGCAGAAATGAAATTAC
This sequence comes from Mesitornis unicolor, assembly GCF_000695765.1. Taxonomy (NCBI): domain Eukaryota; kingdom Metazoa; phylum Chordata; class Aves; order Mesitornithiformes; family Mesitornithidae; genus Mesitornis; species Mesitornis unicolor. The sequence continues at coordinate 1,227 of NW_010176808.1, read as the reverse complement.
CTCGTACTAAAGCAACTTCTGCATAATTGAGTGACCTTGCAGTTGATCAGTGTCAACTGCAAGTATCATTCAATTCCCTTTCCTCAAAAGCCATGAAGACCCTACAGGAGCCTCTTAAATCTGCTTGGGGATGCACAGGTTTGCTTGCAGCCACTGTCAGCTATCTCATGAATCAAGACTGATGAAACCATTTGGCAACCAGGCTAGTAATTGAGAAAACTTACGCTTGGGATAGCTGCTTAAAGCAGTTGTTACTAGATTCACGGAAAACCGTGCCTTTAGCAAGAGCTGCATTATAAATCCCTTCGGCTTCAGACAGATTATAGCAATTTTTTTGCACCAGTGGCACATCAGTGGGGAACAACCACTTCCATGTTCACAGATCTGACTCTGACAGCTGCACAAAAAACCATGTGCATGGCCAGTAAATAAAGATCAAAGGGTGTTCATTAATTGGGAAGAGTTTTCCAATGGATATATTGTATTTATTCATCTTTTCTCCTGATCAGAAGTGTGCGTTATACGCTTATAACAATGGGGAGCTTTAAAGTAGAAGCAAACTCCTCAAGAACTTAATCAATCTCTGCTCAATGTTGAAGTTTTTAACACTAGTATAGAAAATAAAATGTTTTTTGACTGCATGTGGAAATGGGCTGCCACCCACCACAAACTTCATAGGCAAATTCTAGTGTGTAAGTCCTGATTTCAAAACGGTTTTGGTTTCTACTGCATCCTGCTTTTCCCCAAACCCTGTTCTCAGTATTCTGTTCTCTAGAAAGACTACAAAATGCTCATATGGGAAATACGGGGAATTTCAACCTAGAGCTCAAAACATTCTCTGTTCTCTGAAGTAATTGCTGTACATTTTTCCTACCTCGCAGAAAGAAACGTTGTCTTCTAAATGCATTTTGAAAGTATAATTTGATCGTCCAGTACAAAACATTAATGGTGATGCCACTCATAATTATATATAAAAATATATTACAGATGTAGAAAATCTACCTGTACTAAATACAATTCATAAGCTATATATACATTATATGCTATAGAGAGTTTTTGACAGTCCAGGCCGTTTCAAAACCTATTTCAACAAATCCACTCATGCTTTTGCAATTAACACCTTTCGTAATAAAAATACATTGCTGGAATGTATTTTTATTTTTAGATGCTTACAGATATCCTCTGTAACAACAGAGAACACGCTAAGGAAACGTGGAAAGGTTTATA
>NW_010176807.1:77142-139264 GCF_000695765.1 Mesitornis unicolor | reverse complement strand
GTGATTCTGTGATTCTGTGATTCTGTAAATAACAATATTAACATATAAAATGATATTGCTGAGAGAAAGGAAAAGGAACTAAGGAGAGCAAGGGAGACAACATGTTGCCAGAGGTGAACTGAAGTGAGATAGAAAATGGGTGAGACAGATGATACAGGAATAAGTTTCACATAGATGGTGGGAGTGTGGGGGGTGGGGGGGGGCGAATGCTCCTGAGAGTAACCGATGTTTCAGAAAAGGGGGGATGGCAGTGCCAGCTTAATGGAGGGAAGGAGAGCACAACAGCAGAAAATAATTCCAATTAATTAATTAATTAATGTAATTTTTGTGGCATGTCTGTCCATTCATCGATGAAGACCTTGGTTTTAGTTTTGTAGGGGCAGCTGCTTAGGCTCTCACCAGTTCTTTCACAGGAGGATTGCCTGCTCTCAAAGAACTGAACATTATACATAATTTTTTCCTCATATTTTCAGGAAGATAAAAATCCATGCAGAACATGTTCATTTTAACAAGGTCACAGGTTTGCCAGGAGGACTGCTCTGAGACTTATCTGGCAAGAAGTGGTTTGTTTGGTGGAGGTCATTTTTTCTGCCCCGGACTTCTCACCTGCTCTCAGTTCTTCAGCCAGCTGGGACTTCATTACCCATTTCCATGCTGCTGGGTGAAGTGACTTACCTTTTCTCATCTTGTGATTCAGGGTACCTAGCACATCTCTTCAGCTCCAGTGTAGCAGGACAGTCCCCATGTTTCGTGCTACCAGCTTATGGAGAGTAGGGCAGAAGGACCTGACACAGTAAATTACATGCAGGAGCAGTCTGCCCACTGTCTGTTGCAGTTTCCACTGAGCCAATTCACTCTACCAAAGTGGGAGCTTCTTCTCTCTAACCAAGTGGACATATTCTAGACCTCTAGTCTTTGAATGACTTGATTAAAGTTTTCTCAGGAGTCTGCACATGAAACCAAAAGTGCCTTCTGGATGACTGATTCTTTCTTCAAGAACAACAAAAAATTCATTTGTTCTTACTTTGAGGAACCTGTTCCATTCTTAACCTCTCTTCTCAAGGATCATTGAGACGTACAATCTGGCACAATGCAGGCACAGTAAAAGTAGCTAAAAGCAGAGATGTTTGTCATTTGTGAGAAGATTTCTAGGAATTCTAGAGTGGATACAGTGAAGTAGACTGGTACAAAGCAAGGAGACATGACACTACGAGACAAAGAAAAGACAATTTGTAGACAGCAAGACAAAGAAAAAACAATTCAGAGGAATAGATGACTCCAAAGATAAAGAAGGGACCACATGACCAGTTTTCTACATGTGAGAAAAATCTCACCAAAGAGAATTAAAATCTGTAAATACTTCCATAACGTGTCTATTCTGCACACACAGCTACAGCAAGTGCTCCAGGGATGATGTGTAATTGTGACTGGGAGGCTGGGAGGGAGGGTGATCACTCTATTAGAATGTGGCCCACACTGTGAGAAAATAATAATAAATGGATTGCTGCATCTTCAACTCTTAATTTAATTTAATTTAATTTAATTGCATTTAATTAATATGATTTTTTAATCAAGAAGCAAAATCTAATGTATGATAATAACTCTGCTCTTCAGGAGAGCCTGTGAAAATCATGCATCTTGTTTGTAGATGATACCAAAAGCTGTTAAGCCTGGGGGATAGATGCCTTATATTTCAAGGATATTGAGTTCAAACCCTATGTAGTTTGTACTTTCATTAAAATTTCTATTAACTTTTTCCATTGGTGTAGGACTTATGATTTAATTCTTTCCATTTTTTTCAAAGCAGAAATTGATTTACAAGCTAATGTATTTCTCATGTAAGAGAGACAAATTGAGAGGCAAAGTAACTGTTCATCAGCTAGTGACTATCTTTATGTAATTTTTAATTTATTAATATATTTCCAATATTCAGGTTTCTTTTAATGCATAAACCATTCTTTAAAATACTCAAAAAAGTTAAGATCTGATTCAGATGTTGCTCTGCTTTTTATCTTCTCATGCTGAAAAGTCCACATTTGTATAAATAAATATATAACTGGCTCCTATGAGGTGTCCAATACCTAAACTAAAATGCTGTAATGCTGAACAAACAGCTTCACTTCATATCCTGGAACAGGGTGGACAGTCAGTGAGATGTTCTGTGATACTTCTTCTGTCTTTTTCCTTGAACACAGTGAAATGGTAAACCTTCAGACTGCTAATAAAGTCTGTAGGCTGTGTTCCACACTTGCTGCATTTGCTAACGCCAAACTGTGAATTTTCATTACCATGAGGCAAATGCCAAGTCCACATTCGTGAAGCTCTTTTCTGGCCATGTAGATGAACACCTTGGTGGGGACAATTTGGCCTACAGCACCCACAACACGTTTTAGACTTCTGTTCCATATGGCCCAGTTGCCTGGAGCTAAAATATCGATACAGAGCTGTACTATGTCTTGTCAAGATGACAAGGGTGTTATTAACATGTTAGAAGAATACTAATAGCTAAGTACCCAGTGCTGAGACAGTTCTTCCCATATATATGCATAACTTCTTATTATTGTTGATATTTAAAAATGCACCTTTCAGGCTTGGTTCTGATTCCATTTGTCACATTGCTGATTTTCAAGGTCTCTTTTTGCCACACTGATGTATTCTCCAGTCTGAAAAGTAATTGCAAGTCCTTGAGGCTCATAAAGGATTTGAATCCTTTGCTGACTAAGAATGTCATTTAAATAAATGTTCATCATTAAACAGGTATGTAGAAGCTGTGTTACACCGGAAGCTCAATGTGCTCTGGGTAGAATTTGGGATTATAAAGCACAAAGGTATTTTTCACAAAATGAACCTTCTTGGAAAGGTCTCACATGAGGAAGAAGAAATGAGTACGAAAAAGCAACTGAACTTTCTGAACTGCTCTTTCACAGGGCTCCCTCTGTCCTTTCAATCCTCTCATCTTGAAAAGAAGCAACACAATTACCATGTTATTTCACTGTGAACAAAAAAATGGCTAAACCCATCTTGGTCTTTCTGAATGTGGCAGACCAGTGGTGTATGTCCTTTCAGAGCACAGGTATGTCTGAGGACCTGCACAGCCAGGGTGACCTTTGGCCATTCGTGATCCCTTCATATTGGAGTTTTCTTCTCCATGCAGCAATGTCTTGTAGTTTGTGCTGCCCGTTCATATTAAACATAAACAAGGTTATTATTGTTGTTGTTATTGTTGTTATTATTATTACAATTATCATTATTATTATATCAACTTTCCACCACTCAACCCCCCCTTTGTTTTTTCCTGTTGTCTCTGTGGCTTTCCAGAACTGTCCACAGCAATTTTGGCTGTTATGTGGGGAGAGCACCATTCTACACCTGGCATCATGTGAAGCAAATGGCAAGCAAATGTTCTCAACAGCTTTGCTGAAAACTAGCCCTTATTATTCTAAACACAAGAAGGAGTGGCTGGGACACAAAACAGAGAAGCCAGCCACATGCTCGTGCATTGTTTCTCTCCTTCATATTTGATCGTTGGAATTGCTCCTTTCTCTTCTGTCGGAAGGCTTTATAAAGCCACAGATGAGACAGGGAAGTTCCTCTTTGGCAGAATCTCTGGTTCTTGCCCTCTTTGGCCCTGCAGTAGTGGCTGCTCAAAGAACTGGGTCCTGTGATCATAGTGAAGCATGTGTGCATCCCTCCACAGCACAGTGGCACAGGGTAAAGGTCAGCTGCTCCTTCCTCTCTACCTCTACTGTGTTGCATTTGTTCTGCTCAAGCTGTCCTCATGTTCTCCTCCTTCCTCTGGTAGATCTGTGAACCTCCCCACAGCGCTCAAATCCTGACTTTGGTTTTGCTTGGAAAGACATCAGCACGCCTCTGAGCACACACCAAAAAGCAGCTGTCAAGTGCAACAAGTTCTGCTGAATCCCTACAGTACTCACTGCTATTTGCAGTGACTTCACCATAACTGGAGGAAAGACCCCAGTGGTCAAGGGCTCCTTGGAGCCAGGCTGTGGGAAGTTAGGAGGTCTGGGACCATAATTTCCCATGTCAAACAGATCCAAGCAGACTGCAGTGTCCCCTGGTAATTTACAGCCTCTCTATCATTTCACTGTATCTGTTGGTTTTTTTTTCAGATGCCTGGCTCTAAGATCTTTAAATCACCTAAATGTCTTGGCACACTGCTGCTACACCAGAGGCCACAGCAGCCCTTGGGCCCTGGGCTGTCAGGTGGAGGCACGGGGCTGTTGGCTGCAAGGGGGCATGTGTCACTGGTGAGGTTTCTGCATTTGGACATTAAACTGGTGGTGGCGTTTTCAGGGGTAACTGCTGGTCATGCTTAATTTTTACATTTATTTTCATTTCAGTTGAGTTAACCTGAAGATCCACAGCCTGGAGTAATTTCTGACTGTGCTTGGACCTCAGGGAGGGAGTGCTGCAATTTCATAGTGGGTTTATTTCAGCTTTTGTTGCACTCAGTCTTCAAAGCTCTTGGTGATGCTGCTGTGACTAATAGCTGAAGGAGACTGTGCGACAGGCATTGACTATGTGATTTGTATCTAGATCATTAAACTATCTCCTTCCCAAGACTTTAAATGTATCCCAAAGATGCTCTAGGCTAATGGCATCTTGACCCCAGTTTTCTCCAGAAACAAGGTTTCTGTGATGCTGTCTGCATGTTTCTGTATCTAATGACTTGTGAACCAGTCAGTCAATGTCAATCAGATCTGCCATAGAGGCACAGGGATCAGAGAACACATTCACAGACAAATTCACACTTTCTTGCCCATGCATGGTACAGCCTGAACTCTGATCCTTGTACAAGAACAAAAATTCACCTTTTCTCACTCTATACAGATTTCATTTCGAAGCCCAGCTGTTGCCCTGATGCATGGCACACTTGCACCAGAGAGCACAGAGTGCTTTGGTCTCATGTTCCATGAAAAAAAGTCTTAAAATCCTTCAAGTCTGATGCAAATAGAAAAAGCAGGAAAGGATAGATATTTTTGGAGTGGCTACACTAGAGGGAAGGTTTTATTTGCAGCTTGTGCTTTGATAGCCTCCGGGCAGACCAAGCTGAAGATGCAGATATGTCAGAAACTCATCTTCATTAGATCTGCTGTTCACAAATACTTGTCTGAAGGAATAAAAGCACAACATTTTCCTTCCTTCTTTCTTCCAGCTAGTGTGATTTTACCTTCACACTGTGCTAGCCATAAGCTTCAGCATGTGCAATATTTTGTTAGAAACTATAACTGTTTTAGTGCCTGAAAGTCAAAAGCTCTTGAGATTTAACCTCAAGCAATGTTTTCTTAGGAAAAGCGAGACTCTCAAAGGGGCTGAATGAACACCAGAATTAGATAGTAGAAGTTAAATTTATTGAATTATTGTATTAAAAAAAAATCATTCTGGTATCTTCCATAAGGTTTTTTTTTCCCTTAAGGCCTATAAAATAGCATTTGGAGTATTAAAACACGTCTTACTTTATAAATAAGAAGGTGGGGAAAGAGCGTATTTAAAAAGAAAGGGTTCAAAAGATTTCTGAAACAGCTGATCTATAAAATATGTGATGTACATGAAATATATTACTAAAGAATGATGCGTCAGTCTGGATACTGGAACTAGAAACCAGGAGTTCTTTAGCTGGGGCTAGAGCTAAGAAAAGTAGTCAGGGAAAATGCCCAGAATGTGTTGGAGATAGTTCAGCATAAACTGGGTTTTGTGCCCTGCCAGAAAGTTGCCAGGCAGCTTTTCTCTAAGCAAGTTACAAACAATAGATTCCTTCTCTTGAAATACAGAAAGTTCCCATTTCAATATCTCTGACAAAACAGACAAACAAACCAACCAACCAAAAAAACAAAACCAAACACACAGTTTCATTTTGAGCACCCAGACAAATCCCATGAACAGAAGCTAATGAGAAAATAATTTGTTTTGTCTGCGAAGACTAATGTGCAGAAAACAGAACATGGGCCAATGGGTGAAGGCTGAGGATGCTGAATTTAGTCTTTGGCTAAGAACAGATTTCCCCAATCATCATACTTGCAGGGTGGTTGGGGGTCTTGTCCCTGGTAAAAGCAGGTCTCATGGCTGGGTCACCTCACTTCTAACATGACCAGGGAACAGTCCTGGCTTGGGTCTTCAGCCCCAGCTGTGCAGGAGGACAGAGGCACTGGAACATTGTTTGCTCAGTCAGAATACCTGGAGGTCAAAAAAGGAATAAACTTCTATTTCATTAAAAGCAAAAGTAGTTACACTGAAAGGGCAATGCAAAGAAAGAGGAAGAATTTTTGCAGCTCAAGTTCAAACAGCTTTATGGAGTTGTTTGCTTTACTGCCATTTCTTTGTCTCTGTGACATTAACATTTTTTAACATTCAGTTTATATATGTGTAAAATATAAGTGTGCATATGCATGCATATGTTAATATAAATGCATTTGTACAGTCATTTTCAATCATTTTCACACCGCTAGATATGCATAGGTATAGAGAGACTATCCATATACCAAGGAGAAAAAGTGCTGATAACAAGTAAGATCACCCCAGGGTAGAAAATGAGAAAAGGTGCTTAAAGACTGAGAGAATAAACTTGGAAAATTATTTATGATTTCTTTGAGACAAGTCAAGTATGAATGTGCTTAAAAGAAATATAACCAGACTGCCAGTGAGCCAAGAAAAGGTATGTACCAAGATCTAACCCTGATGTGCATCAGTGCCTATTATGTACAGGCCATAGGCTGACAGTCCCTGGCCCTCAGACTTTCTTTATTTTGCTCACAGATTTTCAGTCCTACCCCTCTCCTCCTTTCAGCACTGCTATTGGCTCCTCGGACACATGCAGTAGCTTTAGTTTCAGTCCATGGGCTTGAAGTCATTCTTTTTCTTGTTTGGATGTGTGGCCAGAAAGACTATATTCTGCTGTCTCCTATCATATGTCTCCACCTCTTGAAATACAGAAAAGAGTAAAAAAAATGGAACATAAAAGTTGCAAAGTCCAGCATTGAAAACTTAGGCAGTGTCAGATTGAATTTCTCAGGGCATTCTTAATTTCACCTCCTGGTGAATATGCATTATGATACAGTTTTAATTACAAGGTTGCATACTATTACTTTTCCCCAGGATACCTGCTTCAGCAGGGCACAGGATGGATGGTGCTCACTTAATGAGCAGCTATTCAATATGTTCTTTTATCCTCATTGCTTGGCGTTTGGCCCCAGGCCTTATTTACTGCTCACTGCTCAGGCATGGCTCTAAAGACAGAATTATTCATTTCCTGCTCGACTCTTCTGCAGTTGTTCTCACTCCATCTGAACATGTTACAAACTTTAATGAATCTTTACAATACCCTAGGAAGAACAGGGGCAGCTGACCCTCTTTTATAAGTAAGGATCTGCAACATTTCCACTTATCCTTGGTGTTAACATTCATTTTAATTACTTTCTCCTCCCTCCTTTTGAAAGAATCCCTTTTTTTAAGATGGGAAAAAGAGTCTTCTCCCCACATCAATTTTGTTTAATTCTGGGGCTGAAAATTTCAAGAAACACTGCAAATTGAGGTAGCAATAGAGAACTTCGGTCCCTTTGACAGAGCAATAAGCTCTGCGAAAACACAGCGCAAGACACAAGAGTGACAGGTGTCACTCAGTTGCAGAAGCTGTGTCTAGCCTTTCCTGCAGTATTTATATAGGTGGGAATTGATGTACATTTGCATGAGATATATGTGACATGCAGACCTCCATGTATAGGTATATATATAGAAAGTCCTACATACAGAAAAACAAAGAGAGTATATGCAGAAACAAGGCTGAACTCTTCCTCAGGGAGCTCTTCCCTGGGCTTTGCCAAGTCCCTCCAGCCGAGGAGCTGTCAGTGACTTCACAGCTGCTTCCTTAATGATATAATGGACAGATTTGCTTAAAAAATCCAAACCTCATGAATTATATATGTTTAAACCCTGGACTCTTTACCTGCATATGATACTCTAAAGCCTTCTGTAGCATGTTGTTTCTAGTAACACACGTAGTTTTAAACCACATTTGTCTAAAAAGAAAAAGAAAACTTGGCACAAAAATTGGATCTTCCCTTTCCTTGCTTAACCTTTTCTGTTAACCATGTTAAAACAGTGAGCTAAAACGAAGACCTGATGATATTCTACCCTGGGCCAGTGAAATTCAATATCCAATATCCTTTGGTGGAGTTTTTGGCTTAACAAAGTGGCAGCTTGCAGGTGCTTCAGAGAGATTAGCCTCTGTTTAGGAATCACTGAGAAGAAATGGTAGAAATGATTGCAGAAAGAATCTCTTTGGTGTGCATGTGGAAGAAGACTAAAACATTGACAAATTACTCATACACTGATGTATTTTTTTACTTTCTTTTATTGAAATCAGTACAGGCGAGTTGGGTAAGTTATACAATTTTTTAGCTGAATATGGTTGCTGAATTTCAGCAGAAGACTCAGCCAAGTTGAGATTAGCTGTAAAATTACTGGTGTGCAAGATAACAACCTCTGGAGCTTCAGAACCAGGTGACCAGCTTTTTTAATAAGCAGGTTTTTGTCATTTTTCCTTTTTTTATTTTTATTTTTTTCCTTTAGGCTGGTCAGAGCCTTCAGGCCCTTTGAATACCCTGATACATCTTCTCTGCATTCATCATGCCAGGTTGTGAATCTATGCCTTTAAATAGACCATTCTTATTTATGGTTTTCTGAACTTTGTTCTCTATATTCTTTTTCTAGATTATGTGCATCTACCTAGTAGGAGAGGAGGATCCAGTAGGTTATGGAATAGTGTCTGTGGTTAAACTTTTTCACTGTTCATGAACTCCCATATCTGATCCTGCGGTTTTGAGTATCTCAGAGCTCAGATGCAAATTCAGATGCTCCCAAGTTGGAAGTTAGGGCATATGACTTTTGGAAATCAAGATCTGTTCGAAAGTCATAAAAGCACTCCTGGAGAGAGGAGCCCCAAACAGCTGTACCCTCCATGGCCTTTGTGCAAGGATTTTGTCGTCATTTTGGTTTTCCAGTGGAGGACCTCTCCTCTTCTTTTTTCACACTAAGGACACGATGACATTTTTTTAGCTTTGGCAACTAATGAACACTGTCTTCTGAAATGCCATGAGATCAAGGAGAGAACATTAGGTGAACTAGATTAATCAGGAATGTGTTGTTCTTCTTTTTTCTGGTTCATGGTATATTCTCATTTAGTTCACAGTTTACAATGCAAGATAAATGGGCAAAATACAATTACAAGAGACTGAATTTTCTTTCTTCTCCTGTCTGAACTTGTTTTGTGTACATTTTCATTCTATCTTTCCTGCTCTTAGGCTTAAAAAGTGTCGTGGTTTAGGGCTGGCCCAGACACTAAATCCTGGACAGACGCTCTCTATTAACCCCTCTCCCCTCCCCAGAAGGGAAGAGAAAAAAAGAATAAGGAAGAGAGACTTTATGGGTTGGAAAATAAAATAACAGATTTAATGAAACAATAATACTAATACTACAAGATAATATTGTAAATAGGAAAAATAATGAAATATATACAAATATGTACAAATATATACAAAACCAATATGAAATCCTCCCCCCACCCTCTCCCCAGTGACGAATACATCACCAGAGGCTCTGCGGAGCTGGGCACTGGAAAATTCCCAGACCAAACTCAGCAGCAGGTGGGAGCAGGATGCAGAACCCACAAATCAGGATGAGCGGCAGACAAACGAGCAGGATTCCGCTCAGGCCTTGGCCTCTGCAGGATCGAGATGGATGGAAGGATCTGAGATGGAAGGGCTCCAAAATGGAAGAAAGGTGAAAAGGCAACGAGACCCTCGTGATCTCTTGGTTTTTATACTGAGTATGACGTATGTGGGATGGAATACCTAGTTGGTCCGTTTTGGGTCCGCTTCCCCCCCGTAGGCACACACACAGCACCCATGATGAGACAACTGACCTTGAGCATATCTTCTAGCCGCGCTGTTTGGGAAAAACATGCTGCTAGTTTTCAGCAAGTTCAGTCACTTAAAAAAGACTGAGCTGAAAAGTAAAATCACTAAATAGAAAATTAGTTCTATTTAGCTCAAACCAGGACAAAGAGAAACCAAATCTTTCCTGAGGAACTGATGGGTGGAGGAAAATGTGTTCTCTTTAAAACAAATGTATATCCAAAGATTTTATTAAAAAATTCTTAGACTGTAATTTCAATTAAAAATAAACTGTAGAAGATGTGTAATTTGATTTTCAGGTGGTTTGGACTTTCAGCTGGAACTAGAATTTCAGATGTGCTTCATCTTCTCTTGTGTCCCATTCCATGCAATTGTTTCTTTGACCATCTGCTGAACTACTTTTTGAAAGAGCGGCCCGGTCTTGGGGTTTTTTTGGGTTTTACTTTTCCTGTTTTCCTTTCTTTCTTCCTTCTCTGAAATCTTAAACCACCGTTTTTTATATTATCTTATATGCAACCTGGTTAGAAAATAACCTTAGTTTGTATAGTAATATAATTTGAACTGATTTTGCACCATTAAATATAAGACAGAGTATCACTGCAAGAGAGAAAAGGGCTTTTGCTACATAAGACTTTCTGGCTTCCATTGTCCTTCACCATCAAAGATGTTCATACCCAGGTAGTTCAACTATCAAGGAAATGAAAAAATAGAGGAACAGTGATTGCCAGGAACCTAGAAATTAAAAGGCAACTTCATTGGGCAGGTACTTCATTGCTTTGCTCTTCCTGTGATAAGCCTTGGCAAGTACGTGGCACCAACAGTACAGGTTATTCTTAACATTGATCACCTCACTCTACTTCTATCACTACACCTTTAATACATTTATCCCAGACTTTGCCATGAGCATTTCAGCAGACTCCATTTGCAAGGAACTCAATCTGTTTTCTGTAATTAATGAAATTCTGATACCAAGTATGACTGGTTTGTATTTGAAAGAGGAATACATTAATCTGTCATAATACTTCTTTTTCACCTAAGCAATGAGAGAAAGGTAGAGTCTAAGCAGGAAGGGGAAAAGTTCCTGTCCTTGTGTCTCCCCTCTGGGGATGCTCCAAGCAACAAGATTCAAAAGACACTCTGAAAAATCCAGCAAGTTTAACATCAGCTATCTTCCTATAGTGTTTTCCCCATCCTGGTGGCTGGTGGCACACAATGTGGTGCCAGAAAGTCATCAGTCTGGCAGCTGGGATGTTTTTGTTTTGGTTTGTTTTGCTTTGCTTTTCTTTTCTAACACTGGTCCAGTAAATATTTGCTGGGCCATTTGCACCATCTGCCATGCAAATGCTAGTCCAAGGGAGAATGGCAAACATAGGGGAATATCTATGCTAAAGCACCATTTAAAGTGGAAATGCTGGTGCCAGTGGCAGGAAACTATGAAAACAAAGAAGCTGAGCAAGGAATACAGAGGAGAAAAGGACACAGCCTCTGCAGCTTTTTAGGGAGTCACCTGTTTCCCAGCACCTATGACTCCACATTTAACATGCTCTTCTTTCCCCAGAACACTATGAGCATGGAATAACAAGGACCTATGTGTGAGTGGCTTGGCAGTAGGAGAGGACTAACTGGTCTGGCTCAGTTAGAAAACAAACTGAGCCTTTGTCCAATATCTGCAACTAAAAATACAAATTTTTGTGGCTCAAAATCACTTTGGTTTCTGTATGCTGCCGCTGTGTGCTCAGGGCTTGCTATCTGAGTCAGAAGCTGGAGGAGACATGACTTACAGCCAAGTAGGGATCATCTTGAGATACGGCAGTGTTGTTACAAACAAAACGGCATGGGATACACTGATGTAATAAAATGCCCATGTTGGTTCAGGTCAAAGAGGAGAACTTGGGATTTTCTTATGATAAGTACCTGCATTTTGGTCCCCTCCTCAACTGTGTGAGTCATCTCCACGTTTAATAGATGAAAAATTCAAAATGTTTCTGAATGCTTTTCCTCTTAATGGAACCAGCTTCCTTTTGAGTTTCTTTAATACCCACTAGATCACTAGATGTGCTCTCAAAAAAAAAAAAAAGAAAAGAAGAAAATACACCTTCCTTTTCTGACCTGCGGTACAGAGAAAGGGGAAAAGACCATGATATCGATTTTCAGATGGCGTGTACCTCACCACAGGTCAAGTCAGTTTACAGTAAAACACAAGGATGTGTGCAACACAAAAGGAAACAATAAAAGCTGATTTCCTGGGCATCAGCCACTCACTGCTATTGTTGCTGCAGCCATACAAAACCCTGGTACTCCTGATGCTTGACCTTCAATCGCTCTAACAATGACGCGTGGTTATGAAAGCTACAAATTTCACTTTCTTCCATTGTCGCATTCTCCACTGGCATTTGTGATAGGAATGATTGCTGTCAGGGAGAATGAGGTGTCAAGATGCTTGGACAAAGCCTCACAGACAGCCATAGTGTTAGGAAATCACATAAGCAAAAAAACGATGTCATAACCAGTGTACGTTAATGGAAGAATGATTGTTTCTACAGAGGGAAATAAAAACAACCCTCAAAGCAGAAAATGTCTTTCTCTTTTTGCAAAGTTAATTACCAGTGTTGCTCTTTTATTAGTGACTCCTGCTTATACATTTCCAGCTAATATTTGAGCATCTTTGCACCCTGATGGTAGTTGTGGTCCTTTTTCTTCACTGTGGTGAAACCAACAGGATACCTCTGTGCAAGAAAATGCAAAATACTAACAAACCTTCTAGCTCGGGTCAAGTTATGGTGAGAGTTCACACACAAAGGGACACCTATCAGCTGCATCTTTTGATGTTTCAATGAAAAGTAAAACCAAAACCAAATAATCCTTCCTATTGGAAGAGAATATAACAAATTGGAGTTTAGAAAGCCAGGGCTGAATGAACCTACTTATTTACTTGTATTGTATAAACAATAAAATTGTTTTCCGTGTGCTTGATTGCATTGGATTGGTATTTCTCATTATGTATGCGCATGACAGTGAGAGAGTTTTAATTTTTTCTTTTCCATCCACTTTCTCAGTGAATTCACTCACTCTTTCAAAACTGAAAAATACAAATTATACTGTCAGAAGGGAAATCAGGATGGCATTTCTTGCTTCCAGATTTCCTTTGCTGCCACGTAGGTTATGCCTGCCTGTGTTGGAATGGGGAGCATTATACGCTGTACCAGTGATGAAGTTGCTCTTGTGGATTTGCAAAAAGACAGTGATATGAGTGAATCTGAAACTGTCATCTTTTTATTGTTTGGTGAGACAAAAGGTAATTTTTAACACAGTCCCATGTGTCATTCACATGTGTTCAGAATTCTCTGCAGCACCATCCATCTGCCACCTTCACCCAACCTGAGGACTAGGAAGCCCACCTCTGCAATTGGAAAGCATACATTAAAAATAATGAGCACTGGTATTCCAGCAATTCAGAAGTTTTTTTTCCACTGATGTATATGTGTAGGCTTATTTATTCCAATTGAATTTTGTTTCTGTTGTTTGACTTTCCTAATAGATATACCAGCCATCAACCATTAATTGATTCGTCATAGAGGTATTGATGAATCACAGACATCCAAGAAGGTCAGTGCCTAGCTGTTTCCAATTTTAATTCTAAACTATGCCTTTTTTACCATCTTGATTTAGCTATATTCAGTTTATTGTGTCTTGCTATGAGAGGGATGCATCTTCCTTTCCTTTCAAGCTGATTGACAGCCACTTCTAGGCAGGAGATAGCAGCTGCAGCAAACTCACATTCTTGTCTTCTTTGTTTGCCCCAAGTGAGATGAAACTATATAAAGGGAGTTTATTCTCTGAGATCACTAACACTGAGACTTGGGGCACTGTTCTCTCATGTGCCACAGGACTGCCATAGATAAGCCCTACCATTTTCAGAGACAAAATATCACATACTTTTCTGAAAGGGATTTAAAGTTTTGGAAAGATGAAACATATTTCTGAAAGTACCTGTGTAATGACCAGATCTAGGAAGATGACTTTCATAAAGGGCACAATGTTATATTACAATCTGTGGTGTCATTGCTACTGGGACACTGTAGATGTATGCAGTGCTTTGAAGGACCTACATAGTTTAGCAGCTCACATATACTGTATTTCTCAGAGCAATTGCCTGTGCCTGGGAAGAGGAGAAATTCACTATATCAAGCAATAAATATAATGTGTAATTGCAGTTTAAGTGCAAACTCATATTTTCATGTTATTTTTTTTTTTTTTAAACAGGACACCCTGGAGGTAATAATTAATGTCTGGACATCAGGAGTGATTTTATAAAATTCTAAGGTCTCTCTTGACATTCAAAATCTGTTGGTTTGCAGTGCCTGCATATGCCTGTTTTTAAATTCCTCACTTTTTTTGAATATCTAAATTGGGCAAGAACTGAACAATACATGATATCAATTGCAGACGCACACAAGCTGCCAGAGCATCAGAGCATTTAACCTTGTCAAAGTGAGATCTATGGCAGGAAAGACGGCGCTGTGAGGATCAGGTAAGGCATTTGGCATTCATTCTGTGCCTGTACCACTTCTGCACACTTGCTTTGTCTTTCATACAGATGGACCTCAGCACAGCTTCCTTCAGGCCACACCAACATTTCTGTTCTCCAGGTAGGTTCTCATTCTCTGCAGTCCTCATCTTGGGGCTTGAGAAATATCACTCGCACTGCCCTTATTAACAACAGGAGCAGCTGAGTATGTGGCAAGTTTTCCCCTGTTCCAAAAGCAGATGCTATCCATCAGCATCATGGAGTTTCTAGAGGTGTGCATGCTTGTCTCCTTTGCCTGGGCAATGTGGTAAAGTAATCTCTTGCCAGCAGTGCAGACCTTTGGCTCGGTGCTGATCTTGAACTTTTCCAAGAGCTGTCAACTTCAAAAGCAGAAGGAGAAAACTGCAGGACTTTTGGCTCCATTCTCCTGAAGGGAAAGACGGGGATTGGAGTCAACATGACAAAACATGATGAGGCTTTCTAGATGGCATGCTAGCATGAAGGAAGAGGTAATTAGTATTAAGGAAGTAAGTAAACTGAGATAGGTTAGACAGTAGTATTTTTCAGACTGCTTTGTTTCCTGATGCCAATCAAGCATAACTAATCCACACATAAATGTTAGGATTATGTAAGGAGATATGGATACATGAATTGCACCTAGCTGAAAACCTTTTTCGGAAATATCTCTTGACAAATAAGTCTTTTGTTCTAGCATGTTTTTTTTTTCTTGAAAATCAATTTTCATTCATGTCTGAGAAGGTGGGGGAAGGTGACTAAAACAATTTTTGACATTTTTTCTTTTGTTCAGTATTTCTGACTTGATTGAATCTAGTCAGTGAGCAAGCCACAGGTGACTCAGAGGCTGACTGTATGGAAATGGATGTTGTTGCTGGCAGGAAGTGTTTCTAAAGCAGGGGAACAGGAGTCTCACATAAGTACAACTACTCGCATCCTCATGTTTTTGAAGCTCTGGATTTCAGTCCGTTACATATTGCAACCTGCAAGGCAGATCATTTAGCAACTGATGGAATTCATTAGAGGAGAACAATGATGACATTTGTATTGGCAGCTGTCTAGCGGCAAATATTTTAGTTTCATGCTAAGCATGATCAAGCCAAACAGGAATTGATTATAAACCCAAGTCAATATTTTGCTGGCAAAAATAAAGTATTCAGTGAGAAAAAAGTGGCCACTTTTCAGAGAAACTTATTATAATGTATTATTAATGCAAAGATGATCAGATAAAAACTGGAACTTGGCAAGCTGTCAAAGACTCAGAGTGAATAAAAAATTTATAAAACACTATTGAGTTATAACAATCCTATTATAGATCCCAGCAATCATTTTTGCTGAAGCATGCTCCTTAGATTATTTTACTGTTGAGACATTAGGATACAAGGATTTAAAGCTTTGAAGCTTCCCCTCCTCTGTCTCTCTCTCACATTCACTCTCTTTTCTTTTGGAATAGCATAAAATTAAAAATGAAATTTACACAGTAAATTATTTAGCTTCAGCTCACATTTGGATTGAATAAGAACAATAGAGTTTAAAATAATGGCAGTATTTTTCCTTTATGGATTGTATTTTGCTGACTTACATGAAAAATTACTGCTATTACATTCAAGCAGAATGAATTGCTTTATGAAATCTGTAAACTTAATTTGTGCATGCACTCAACCACTAGCTGCAGACATGATGCTTTCAGGAAAAAAAAATAATCCTGGTGAAACATTTCTCCATCTATGGATTTTCTCTGCTTGTGAATGTTTTAAATTTTTATTACTTGTGTCATTCTTATATATGAGATCCATTCTTCCCAAATGCTCGGCAGTGACATTAGGTGGATACATTCTGAAATGGGCCCCTATAACCGTCCATATCTCTGACTGTCTGTCCCTTTTGTATCGGAATTTCTAAAGTGCCTATGTCACTCCTGTATTTAAACTTCATCTTTCCTGCAGATAGCTTAAAGCAAGGGATGTCCTGAAATACCGGTTCTTCTGCTAGATTTCAGTTTTGTCTGTCTCACTTAAGACTAAGGACTTTTTGTTCCCTACAAGTAAGACCAGCCCTGAAGGTTTGCTCATTTAAAGCAATGTCGTTCTGAAATAAGGATAAAACTTCACTTTCTTTTTTAACAGAGGTGTCTCAGAGCAGAACATGAGCTTACCAGGTCCTGTCAGTCCTAGATATGGCAATAAAACTGCCATAAATGCATAGAAGGGGAAAGGTGTTACTTGTACTTTGCTGCTTTTTTGTCAGATTGTCAGCTTTTTCAATTTGTATCCATATATTAATTTTTCTAAGTGATAAGGTAGCTGCTTGGTAATAATTGACTTTCAGCATAGGGAGCAAGGTGTATAGAAGAGGCCTGGAAGATGGCTTTTTCAACACCACTTCTCCCACAGTTAAGGCATGCTATCACAGGACAGTGCAGCCAGACATGGCCTAGGTTTGCCTGCGGGGTGCAACACTGTTTCCATACAAAATGCAAAAAGTCCCATTGGCATGATTCTGAGAAGGAGCTGATGTCAGAGCTTCCCCAGCTGGCTGGTTAGCCACCTTCAGCAGCACGCTAGCCACGGGCTCCCAGCATCCCATTCTGGACTAATGCAGATCCTGCAGGCTCAGATTGCAAGCAGAACCCACCAGCATTTTCTTGCCCCTCGTTGTGCAGATCATTTTGTGTTCTCATTTTAGGCATGCCAGGAAAATGGAGACTCTTTGTAGGTATTTGAATAATTGATAATTTTAAAATGGAATAGATGAACCTTTTCTTCACATACCAGCTCACCTGAAGTCTGAATGCCAGCGCAGTTTTCGTCTGCTCAGACATAATGTAATGAAGCCGCAGTTGATATCATGACCCATGAATTGTTATTTTTAACTTGACATTTCTTTCATGTCACTGCAGAGGTTTTGAGGAATAGGAAATAAATGAAATTACTGGGTTCTTTTGAACTAACAGTCTATTGTCAAGTTTATCATGTTACAGTGGTAACAGCAATTGCCTTAAGTGATTTTTAATGGATAACAGTACATGTCAAGTTATGATCTTGTCAGATGTGAAAACTAACCAAGGTTAAGTTTCATCAATATTTGAATAGAAAACTACAGAAAATCCTGAGGGCTAAAGAAAGCTGGGAAAACAAGAGGCTATTAGAAAAAGAAAATAGCAACAGGAAACCTTATTGCAGTTAATTAAAATTAATTGACCATACTGTTTTCAAAAAAAATAATGTGATTGCAGCTGTTTATGCAAAATATGGATGATTACTTTGTAATTAAGAAGAACAGAAATTTGATAAACACAGTCACAATTACTTCATTTACATATATATGCGTGCGTGAGTGTGTATACATACATATATATGATCAGTTTCATATTTTTCAGTCTGATATTTGTCAGGTGAAGATGTCATACTGCCATTCTAAATATTCACATCATGAAGAGCCAAGTTCTGCTGTTCTGACATCATATAAGATCTAATATGTAATCAGTAGCTTAAGATCATAATATAAACTTATATTGTGATACAGTCCAGAAAGCCAGTTGATTTCTGGATCCCATTATGCTAGATTCTGGCAAGTGTGAAAAAGAAATTATCACTAGCTTTTCCAGATAGACAGAGGCAAGGGTACTGGAGACAGACCATACAAACAAAGAAATAGTGAGTTAACTTGTGTCAATTTAAACGAATTACAATTTTACTCTTTTCTAAGTAGGATGAATAAGGCCAAGAGAATAAAGGCAGCCACAAAGGAGAAAAGAAATAGAACGGTGCATGACATTCAGTTTAAGATGCCTACATTTAGGTGGCTACATGTAAGTGTCTCTTCATCTGCTCTGTGCATCTAAGCTCCTGCTGTGTTCAGTGGAGATTTAGCTGAAACAAGGGAATCAAAAGGGTCGTTCAGCTCACATACCTAGTGGTTTATCAGCCAGATTGCTCTCTATGGGCATGGAAAGGAACCTACTCCTGCAGTGGAAGGGACTTAATCTTCCAGTAAACGATTATAATGAATATGGCAATCACTGTCCTACCCGAATGCATTGCTTCATAACTTTCAAAATGTCCTTAATTTATCTTTAATTCTTAGTTGAGGCAATGCTGTTTGAGGCAATATGTATTATATGGCCGCAGTATCAGGGAGGCTTTCCTGTCAACCTATGAGATTAAAGAGATCCATCTCAGCCATACACATCTTTCCTAACCCTTCCACAGCACAGGTGTGAATTTCTGGTTTGGATGTAACCATTCATTTTTATTTATTTGGCCTTCATTTTGTCTTATTTGGAGTGCTCACTTGAATGACACTCCACACATATAAACTTAAACATACTTCTTTTATTTGGGCTTTTCAAAAACACTCTTTGCTCTCAGCATCTGAACTTGGCACCCATGCAGAGCAAGTTAGAAGGAAACAATCTCCTGGAGTAATTTTAAGAGCCTTTCTGTAAACGATGTTGCACCAGTTATCTAATGGTGCATGAAAGTAACATAAAAATGGAGATGCTCTTACCAATGTTTCTGTGTAATCACACCATTAGGACATCAGCTCTTTGGGCTTGAACTTTATGAGTGGCGTAGTATATAGTTCAAGTAACGCTTGATGCTCACACCTGAGTCATCTCCATTCTGCACAGTGAGTGGCATTAAAGTCATGGTGGGATTGTAGTTGGTGGTTCTCTCAGATACTGTTTCAGCATCAGGAATCAGATTTTTTGGGGGGAGAAGAGTAGTTGCACAGCCAGAGCTGTCTTCTAGCATCTGAGGTTAATCTTGGTTGTCCCAATTTTCTGCCTGTATTGCAGATAAGGTGAATCTTTCCACAGGTACAGTTTCCACACAAGGATGTCACCAGTCACGTCACTATCTCTGAGCTACCTAGAACTGTGTTGTGGTTTCTTGAATGATCATGCTGGGCTTGCTGCTTCCTCCTCCCCTCTGCTCCCCTTCATCTTATTTCACTGTTATTTGCAGCTCTGAGCTGTAGAAAGGTCATGTCAGTGGTATTATGAGACGACTTTTCAGCTTCTTAGCACTTCAGCCAGTAAAGCATCTCATTCCATAAGGGCTTGTCAGTAAACCTAAGGAAGGTCTTATCTGCATTAATATCTGGCTCTTTCTGAGTGTTGGCCAGCCCAATAAACTATCAGTAATAAGAACTACAAGCTGTGTTTGAAGCCCCAGTACTTTACAAATCTTCAAAATTCCTCTAGCGTGCATGGTGACCCATTATCTCAAATGAGCTCATTGCAAATACAGCATTTGGTGACTATTACCTCAGTGTGATTCACTAGAGTGCTGGCTAATGTGTTGCTTACTTCTGTTAGTTTCAAAAGAACAACTGTAATAATCAATTATCAGCAGGCGGTGGTTTCCTCCATGTTCAAATACATCAATTGCCAGTTGCTGCCAAGCTCTGCTGGGTGCATCACAAATTGTCATCGCCTCCCAGTGCTTCTGTCTCTGATACCTTGCACAGTGGCAATGATTTCTGACCATTTTTTACTGTCTGTGCATTCATGTTGGCCCAATAAAGTCTCCTTGTTGCCCAGTCCCTTGCATAACGCCATCTGAGGTGTCTTCATGAATCTTTTTCCAACTCTCTTGGTGCATTTTAATTGGAGTCTCTGTTTTCCCTTCTTTCTGCACTGGCTCATTCTCTCAGTCACCTCTGGGTTTTTTCCATTCCAAAAGTCTCTGGTAGTCAAGGGAACTAGTTTCTGTGCAGCCCAGACTGAGCTTATTATTTCTTTTAAAGGAGTCATTGCATTGTCACTCTCAGTTTCTCTCTGTTTTTCAATTCACATGTTTTGCAGATCTGGTAACCATTACGGCAGTGTATGTGTGCTTGTTCTTCCAAATACTTTTCTTTGGCTTTTTGTTTCTTTTTGTTCTGTTCTGCATTTTGTCCTTCTTTGAAATTACTCAATTTTCTATTTCACATTTGAGGTGTACTTTTATAACTCTAGCACAGAGCATGGAAATCTCTGTGGCACAAAAGATGAAGCTTTGTCAAGAATATCCTTGTATTCACACTAAATAATATAAGAGCAGTCAGACTGGGTTGAGAAAAAGGTCTATCCAGCCCAGTATCTTACCGCTGGCAATGGCTGACAGCAGATACCAAAGGATGAGTTTGAAAAGTTGTTAGCCATCTATAATAATACTGAAACATTCTCCAAGCATCCTACAAGTTGCAGGACAGTGGTTTCCTAAACCAATATATTGGGGGGTTTGGGGTGGTATTATTTATTTATTTATTTTGCATTTAATTACCCTCTAAGATTTTTCTCCTCTCTTAATTGGACTGGTTGCTTTTTGAATCTGTGTAGATATCTATGTAAAACTTCAACAACCTGAAGCAAAAAATTCTGCAACTGAAGTATAAGCTCTGTGAAGAACAACTTGCTTTCATTTTTTTTTTTTTAGTGGTGAACCTACCTCCTAGTACCAATCGATGCTTTCTTGTTCTTGTACAGGAATAGATGGCAAATAGTTCTTTCCCAGCTGGTCTATCCTTGTCCTTCACAATTCCATAATCTTCCATTATATGCTGCTCTCAGTCATTGCTTTTCAAAGCATAATGTTGTTTTCTGGTTTGTTCTGTGTTCTGTGATAGTTTTTAATGTTGGTTTGGTTTTTTTTTAACCATAATGCCACACCTTGACAACATTTTCAAGGAATTTTCTACTTATCCATTAGAAGCCTAGGATCTTGATCCCGAATGGCAATATCAGATAAAATTGTACAGTTATATATCAAAAGTTTTTCCTCATTTTCCTCATTGTACAGTTCTCTAAACTGAGTTCTGATACTTAGTCATTCAGATTTAAGTGGTCCTTATACAGTTTTCAACTGTTGGTCTTCAACTTTCCTACTCTGAATAACCTAGTATTCTCAGCAAGCTTTGTCCCTTCACTGCCCACTCTCTGTTTCACAGCATTTAAGAGTATGTTAAACAGCATGAGTCCCAGCACAGTCCCTGTGGGACTCCATTGGTGACCTCCTTCCACTGTGAAAATTGGCCATTTACTCTTACCCTTTCTTCCAATTGTTTAATCAATTGTTTATTCATGCAACGACCTTCCTTTTTATCCCATGCCTCTTTAGTTACTTTAGGAGCCTTTGCAGAAGGACTTTGCTGAATATCTTTCGGAAATCCATGTAGACTGCATCAGTCAGGTCTCTTTTATCCACATGACTGAAATAAGCAGTTTTTAAAGTGTGAATAATCTGACCTATTTCCAGTCACCTACATTAGGATGAAATTACGTTACCCCTGGACAGCTTATTCACTCCATTGACTTGAGAGGGAATCTGGACATACATTTGTTGGCTTCAGTGAGCTTTCCACCAGACACCACAGGTATCCCTCCTTTTCTGTATAAAATGTACAAGGACATATGTCTACAACTTCCCTGCTCAACAATCATTTATCCATTGCTGTACCGCACAAGTCTATCCATTTGTTTTCCTGTCCCACTTGGTACCCAAATTCTGCCATTTTTCTGATGTTATGCCTTACTTTGCTTTGAATGCTCACCAAAATGGAGAATTCCAGGCAGGACAGGGAAAACTAATAGGGAAACTTTAAAGAGTTTTTAAAGACCGGCTTCACTCTTATCACCTCAGATCCATATACCTGGACACAGAAGAAGAAGCAGTATCCCAAGACACTTCCTTTGTGCCCCTGAGGGTTCCCATCTGACAACCTGTCACACAACACTGCCTGAACACATAGACTTTCCATTATTTAATATGTTTATTTCCTAAGCTGTGTGGCTTGATTTTAAGCTGTTTTTTTGTTTCTCTAGCCTGCCTTCTTTTGCATAGACTGTTTAGTTTTCTTTCAGAATGACTTTTTTCATGAATGAAAAGGTACAGATTAACATGTTCAATGTCTAGATTAAATATTTTGTCTGCTTATATAATTTGAAAGAAGTATTGCTATATCTGTCAGATATTCGTATTGTAACAGAGAAATAACCATTCATTTAATTATATTACTACAACAACTATTACTATTTGACCTTGTGAATGTTTCTGTAGATGCTTCTCCTTTGAGAATTTCTTTATTCAAATGTTTCAAACAGTCATTAGAATTAACCCAATCAGTTCTCCTTTATGTTAATGATATTAATTATTGGAACTCGGATAGCTATGTTTCTCTGTCTGTATCATCTTAACATACCAATTCAGATTTATCTAACAGTTTGGTTGGCTGCATTTCCACTGATAAAGAATTTGTCTGGAACAGCTTCTTGGTCCTTCTGGTCCACTATCTCTTGTGTTTTCAGTTTCCTAACAGTGCCTGCTTATTTACATTTTATTTTCCTTGATCTGCTGAATTTATTATTTAATATTATTAATACTATAGTATTGTCTTCCATATCTCAGATGATATAGTAGTACCTATTTCAAAAGCTTGCTGGCAGTTTGTGATTAGGTAATTTTACTCTGAATGAGCTTAAAGTCTTATATGTTATTCTTAGGCAACAACTACAGCTGTCTTTCTTGATTCAGACTAAATGCCTATAATTCTATAGCTAATTAAATTAAATCTTTGAATGCCCTGTCTCTAGACTTAAATATCAGACTACTTTAGAAATATGAATATTTTACGGGGTTAAAATTAGATGATTTATAGTAATGCATCTGGGGATTTTATTATGCCTCCTTTGAAATACATAACTACCTAAATCCAGATTAATATGTCTAGCAGCGAGTCCATCAGTATTTCTGACTTGTTCGTCACAAGCCCTTGTTCTAACATCTGGCTCCCATTGCTCTTGCCCATGTTCCCAGACCAGGCTCATCAAATGCCACTTACTTTCTTCATGGTGGTATTTCTTCCTCACATGTTTGCATTATAGTGCTGAGGCATCTCTTCTGCTTTTGAGTATCAACAACAGCTGTGGAGCCCAGATCTTCTACTGAGGTGTGCCTGACATGGGGACCTCCTTACAGGAATAGACATCAGTGCAGAGTTCCAGCCTCCAGCAGGGCTTTCCTTGTCACTTTCACCCCTGCAGGTACCTGTGACACTGGGATACCTATCACTTTTTACCATGTGTGCTCCCACATGCACAAGACATGGTATTCAGTGCCACTATACTGCCCCAGCCTCTGAAGGTGGTTTCCCAGAGCAGGCACAGCCCCCACCAAGGGTAGGGCCACATTGGGACGGATGTGTCCAAACACAGCACGTCACATCCCATTTTCCAGTTATTTGACAAAGTAGGCAAAGGCTGGAGGGAATGGAGGCTGTTTGCTGCCAGGTGTGTCACTGGGGAAGCAGAGTCATGGAAAGATGGACTTACTTCCCCACTGTTTCAGGGGAAGCATGTGGCAGAGTGGGGAAATAAACCCAGGCCTCCCAGCTGCCCCATAGTGCCTTAACTCTAAGACTGAATGTCAACACTGTGATGATGAACTGTTTTTCAGAGGAGTTACAAAGCAGTTAGCTTGCTCCTCTGCAGTCATTAAAGATCTCAGGATTGCTTTTCATGAGCTTCCAGTAGCGTTACTTAGCTGAGTGTCCTGGCTACAGTCCAGCCTGGCTTACTGCAGACTGCATCTCTAGACTTACGTCATTTCAGCTGTGCATCATAAACCATCTCAACACATCACTCAGCACAGCTGATGCTGCTAAAAGTTATGTGGAGTTGCTCCGTAGCCACTGAAAAGACACTGAAAAGTGAAGCAATTCTTTTATGCAAATACTGTATGCAAAGTATAGTCTGCCTGTCTGCATTTCTAGTGCATGGAATTTTTCATTGGTTTTACTATCATTGTTGTTATCATGTACATTCATATATAGTATCATGGAGTAAGGAGCTCTGTCAAATGGCAGTCTTTTGCCTTGAACTTGGAACTGGTTATATACAGAGGAGTCAAGGTCACGTTTCAATAACAGCTCTTTTGAAAACTCTGGATACAGACAGAAAGGGATGAATAATTGTGATGGCTCTTCAGACTCTTAGGCAGAGTCCTAAGAAATTTCTGAGCACCTCTTGAGAATATTCTCTTCATTACCATATTAAAACACCCATAGGGTCTGAATTAATCTTCTTCCTTTCCTGCTTGATGGTCCTTTCCAGACTAGCAATGCCTGTGTTAATGAAGCTCTATTTGTGTGATCCTGGGGCATTCAGATCCAGTTGGTCTCTTGTGTAGTTTCCTAGGTTTGACTGGTCTGTCTAATCCCTGGGGGAAGTCCCCCACAGTTAATGATTTTCACTTTTCAATTCTTTGCTAATGGTCCAAGGCTGTGTTTTCAACACTTTACCTCCATAGGGAGATAGTTAGGAAACAAGCTCCAACACAGAATACAGCCTCCTTGGCTACAACCCACACCAGGCACACCTTAGGCCAGCATTTACCAACTGCAACATGCATGCTAACCCCAGAACACATTATAAGCTTTGCATTTGTTTGTAGTTTTATTAGTTTTTAAAATACATTATGTTATGCCAAAATACAATATGTTATGAAAGCATTGCATTGACACCATCTAACAGTTTCACATAGTCTGCTCTTAAACACTAACAAAGTATTCATCAGTCTTCTTAAGAATTTTTGCCCATTTTCCATGCAGAGACTTTGACTTCCCACTGCTTAAAATAGTGCTCAGGTTCAGCTTGAGTTTCTTCTATGGATATTTCCACCATTCTATTTTTATGTACTTATTTCAAAGCCAGTATAGGTCTTTTTCAGATATGTAGAGAGGGCAAAAAATTCTCCAAGCACAAGACCATCAGCAGACTTCAGTTGTCTGCCTTCTTTACAGCTAAATATATATAGTATGTCAACACTGGTTTTGGATGGAAAGCCCTGTGTATGTTGAGGTCTTTCAGATTATCTGATTTTATTGCCTTCATTCTGTCAGAGTCTAATCCATTATACCAATGCTGTATGATACGACTGGAACAGCATGTAAGACTTGATTGGAATATTAATTTTTCACTGAGAGTTATTTCTTTTCTGGGACAAAGAAATTTTGAAACTTTCCTGCATAAGAAGTGATTAGTAATTTTTTCTTGTTATCCTGTACCAATTGCATTTATTACACTAGTTAGAAGTGTGAGTTAATATTCAAGACTTCCCAATAGGACTATTCACTTTCTAGAACCCTGAGAAAGGTGCCATGGCATTGTCAGCCTGCCTTTCTGTTATACATCCTCAAAAAATTTGCTAAAAATGTCCATTCTTGTTAAAAGAAATCCAACACTTGTTCTATATAATCACAGAAATGTGCTCTAAAAATTACAAAATACAACCAACTTAAGAAAATGAAATCAATCAGTACCTCATCAACTAGATTGAGAGCTTGATTAAAACAAAAAAAAAAGGAAAAAGAAAAATAAAAAAAGTTGTTAAACAGAAAGGCCCAGAAAATCAGAAACTAAATTCCCCTTGTCACGTTCCTGTGTTATTGTCAAATGCGCCAGGCAACTCTGCTTTTCCTATCTCGGAAAGTGGAAACTATTGTCGTAGAGCATGGTTCTGAAGACATTTCTGAGCTCAGATAAAGTCCAGGGCAGGTTAACAGGGATGAGGGATGACAAGGGCAACAACTTCCGAATACCACCATCTGCAGTTCTCTTTGTTTGGAAACCTGAATGCTTGGGTGTATGTTTTAGTTTCTATACATTTTCCCCATAACTAAAGGAGGTATTCAGCTGTTCAGGGCTGTCGACATAACCAGCCGTGTTTGTCCTTTAGTGCTGTTTGTCCTCCCAGCAGAATGAGACGCGCTGAAAAGTAGGGATGAGCATGGGCCTTTGTGCCGACTAATGGCTACAATTTGCTCTTAATATAGCATTTCTTCCATCTGCTTTTTATGCTCTGTCCTTCCAGAGAATACAGATCTGCTTTCTTCAATCCATCTGCAGTAATTTGTGATGACACCAGATACCATGTGGGGGGAGCAGGCACGACCCCACCACAGGACTCTAGCTCCTGCCTAGCAACAGCATCCACTGGCGTGCTGTTGGTGTGCTTTTCCTCCCCTCGCTAGAAGAACAAATGCTAATATTCTTCACATGTGACTCCAGAAACTGAATAACAGGAGCTGACCTGACCAGAAATGCCAGGATCATAAAGTCTCAGGAGTTTAGCTGCTAGCATAATGCATCATTACGCTGGTGAACCAAACTCCTTGCTTGCTTTTTGCAGCCACATTAAATATAAATAAGAGAACTAAACAAACCACTGAAAAATAGACTAATTAAATTGTGCAGTGAGATAGGCCCATGGCTGTTAGTGCTTTTAATTCCCCATGAAAAAAAAAAAAGTGTATTCCCTTTCCTTCCTTTTCTTGACATTTGTTCCCACACAGAAAGGCTAAAAGCAGCTGGCGTTGGCTTGTTGCTAATAAAGGACCTTCTCCTGCGAACTTGCCTGTGAATGACTTTGCAGGGTAAAGCAAAGCATCTGTAGGACCAAAACAAGACTTAAATCAAGTGAAAATGATCAAACTTTATTTGTGTGCTCACTGATCTCCTCTGCAGTGCCTGGAGAGGCCCTTTGCTCTCTGTCCTGAAGAAGAAAAGGAGTCAAGGGCACAGCAGGCATGGCACAGCCTGGCACAGCCTGGCACACTGCCACTGCACCAGGTCCTCTTCTCTGTCCAGGCTGAAGGCCATGTTCAGCTGTAAGCACATCCTTTGGGAGTCAGTGCTACTACTTACAGGCTGAAAGATAAGTGGGTGCCTAAATGCTGTGTAAGTCAAGGTCATATTTGGAGTACCTGTATCTCCTCCATATGAAGCATTTACTTTACAAGTTTTACAAAAGTCAGGAGTGGCAGGCTCCATAAGTAACAATTAGAGACTTTAAGTTTTCAGTGCTCCTTCTCACTTGAAGGATTTGTAGAACAACTTTCTTCAGCTCTAGCTGTTTGCACTTCTGCCTAAAGGAGAAGTATCAAACTTTTTATGATGTGTAAACAAGCACATTTCCTTTAAAAATGAGTGTTTTCACAAACAATGCCCCAGTCCCTGGATTTAGCTCCAGAGAGGTATTTCATGGAAAATACCTTCCAGTGACTCTCTGCCTCTGATTACAATAGCAGATCCGAAAAATGGCCACTTGCCGCATGGTCCTCCAAGCACTCGTAATATCCCCCTTCTCCCAAATCAAACACATTTGAATTTCTTTGCCTCATAGAATCCAGCAGCTTTTTTGGGTGAGGAAAAGCACGTATTCTGGAAAATGAGAGGTTGAATATTTCCCTCTGGATTCAGGTTGATAAATATTAAAGAATGGCAGCAGTTCTGATTCGCAGAGAAGAAAAAAGACACTACTCCAATCTCCTGAGCCATATTGGAAAGCTTATTTTATTTAGGAAAGAGAGTGACGAGAATTGCACTGGAGACGTCAACACTTCTGTAGCCCTGAAGCATTTTGGCACCCTCTGATCACAGGAACTGAATTGAGAGAGCCTGCCCCATTGCTGCACTCACTCCCTGTCCTAACAGGTGTATCGGGGAACGTTTGCCAAAAAGGCGGAGAATGGTGGATTTCTGATGAGCCAGTGGATGCCATTTGGCCAGAAAAGTAGCTTGATAATAATAACATGCAAAAACACAAGCAAAACATAACCTTGTGTGAATCTCTGAGTGCTGTTTTTTTCCTGCAGGCTGTAGCCTCTTGAAAATACTAAGGTTAGGCAATGTATTTTCAATCATATCAACAGCCATTTTTAGAACAGTACATTTTGTCTGAGCTCTATAGCTCACCAATCACATAAAATGAAATGGGCCACAAGTGCCCCAGCCTAACCCCTCTTTTAGTCCTTAATCAAAACATATAACATTTTGAAATTATCTAGCAACAGTGTTTCTAAAAATAGGCATTTAGGCTATCAGCAAGGAGTAGTCTTCTAACCTTTTCAAGTGTTTGCAAATGACAAAATTGTTCCTATTGTAATTAATGGCATTATGTTGAGGAATATTGGAGAAACATACCTAAAGGCTCTGACAATAATTTTGTTACTAATATATTCTCCTGGTTTGCCTTTGAACTCTGTCATTCCTTGCCTAGCAGCTTTGTTTAATGAGTGGCGAGATTATTCAAATGAGCCCACAGCAGAACATTGTTCTCTTAGTTCCTAGATCTTCAGAAGACATCTTCTGCCACAGTCAGTAGGTAAAACCTGAATCACAACCTCAGTATCAAATTCAATTTTATGCTTAAGGGTTTGTAAGTACCTTTGTACCCTATAAATATAATTGTGCTCGGTTGTGATGGAGCTGATCTCTACTTACAGCAGCTGCCAATGAGCCAGCAATAAAACAAAGGGAGAAACAGCTCAGCCTGTCACCGATGAGTGAGAAGCCAAATGTGACTGTGCTTATGCTGTGGCATACAGGCTTCTGTGAGTAGATTGCAAAGAGAGCTTATAGGATGCTCAGACGCAGCAGATTTGTATATGGGAGCTTGTTGCCATCTGTTATTTCCCATTCTTAACCACTGGGTTTAGTCCCTGGGAGAGAAAAGGAAGACAGAAAGAAATTTAATTCAGTACAGAGGTATATTGTGTGAGAGACATTTTCCAGCACGGAAAAAAATTAATAAGGTCCAATTTAAAACTGATAAATAGTCAATTCAGTATGGTAGGATTAAGGATTTTTCTTAAGGAATTTACAGAGAGATAAGCATCTCATGAATAAATAAATTCAGCAGCAGCACACTAACATATTTATTGATTCACAAGCCATTTGTTTGAGAGTTTGCCCCTGAGGAGCAGAAGGTACCCTATTATTATTGATAATATAAGAGTTACAGCTATATTCAGAAACGACAAACTACATTTAAATGATGTCTCGGGGTTAGAACAAGAACCCACCGAAGCCAGGAAATTCAAAGTTAAGCCTGACATTATGTCAGACTGCATGGTGTCAGGAAAAATGACAGTTGTGTCTTTGCATATCTTGGCTTCTGTGGTTTATATCTCAATTTTAATGGT
This sequence comes from Mesitornis unicolor, assembly GCF_000695765.1. NCBI lineage: Eukaryota > Metazoa > Chordata > Aves > Mesitornithiformes > Mesitornithidae > Mesitornis > Mesitornis unicolor. The sequence continues at coordinate 109,825 of NW_010176807.1, read as the reverse complement.
ATAGAAGTGAAATCATTACCCTCTAAATTCATTTTTGTTTTACTTTATCATAAATAAAAAAGAACAGTGCAAGACTGTGAATATAGAAAGAGGCCACAACAGCTCTCCTGGGGTAATACCTGCCAGTGATAGAAATGACTCCATACTGACTATCTAAAGACCTACTTTCCAAATAGACTATTATCTATTAGTTGCATGTTTGCCTGGTTAAACGATTTAACAATAGCTTTTGCAAGTAGATATAAGAACAAAATACCTGGCCAAGCAGCTTACAGAGAGGACAGGCAACAGAAAAACAAGGCTTGCTAGGGAGGGAAGGAAAATCACATGTGTGTGGCTCTGAGCGGTGCCAGGACTTTGATCTTTTTCAAAGCAGAAAGATTTTTTTTTTCCAGTTATCCCTTTTGCTAACATGTGTTGGGGGAAAACACCTTGAAAAGAAGATTCACCATCCTGGAGACTCAAATGTCACGTCCATGCTCTGCCTTGAACAGCGGCTGCTGGTGTTCCCATATCCAGTTATCTGCCGTACAGTCAGGGCAGCCGAGCTGGTTTATACCGAGCATCTTCACCGAGGAACACGTACCCTCGCTTGCGGGGGTCTCAGGAGAGATCTTGTGAGCGACCTTTGAACTTTTCATAATCCATATCCTTGAAGGAACAGGAGGATCTCCTGCCTATGTACTAGCTAGCTGTGCTGTATGTGCAATTTTCTTGCAGGTGGAAAAGGTTTAGCTAAAACTATGCTTTTGTAGGTAGAGAAAAAACCCACATTTGCCTTTACTGTGCCTTGGGAGGCAATTCATGAAGCTTAAATTATAATTGGTAGGAATAAGCTACACTCCTAATCCTCTTTATTTGTGTGGCTGACAGGGGTCTCTCAGGTTACACAAACTTTTACCCTTCTGCGTCTCAGCTCCTAGATCCAAATGGGAAGCCTAGAGCTGTTTACACAGTGAATTTGTTGCATGTTGCAGAGGACATTGCATCTGTTAATCAATGACAGGATTATATTCACACATCAGTGTATTCATAGAAATTACGAAGGTTACACTCTGGGTTAGCTTCCAGGCAGCAAGTGAAGAATCCATCTACTTTAGAGAGGTTGGTTCAAGAATATTGGAGTACGTAAAGAAGTAACATAAGAAGAATTCAATAGGCTGTTTCTCATGTGTGTGACAAAACCGACAACCTAGACCCTTTTTGCATCTTAGTGCAGTAAGATGTAAGGTGGATGCCTAGGTAAGGATCCTCTGGATATGGGGCTTGATAATTTTATTTTCCTCAAAGGTATCCCAGGAGAGGTTTGCCTTCAAAACCAAACACAATACATGTATTTTTCCTACAGTGGGAAAATTCAGTTTGCAAGGTTTTTGATGTGTTTATATTGATAAAAATCTATCATAGTAATAGTTAGATTTTTCTCAAAGGTTGAAGATATAAAGCCACAGATGTGATGAATTTCGGGTCATTAATAGTTTGAGCTTGGCTAAGTTACATAACTGACAGAAAGTCTCACCAAAAAATACAAAAAGCTGGTTCAGGAGAGATATGTTTGATCTGTTTATTGGAAATGGTGTGGGAGTTAATGTTCTTTGAAGGTAATTTTACAAATAATTCCTATTCTGCTAGACTTGGTCAGCATTTCAGTGTGTGACTAATAACTAGGCTCGTGGACAGGGCCTTTTTTATTTTTTTTTAATCCCTGGTACCATTACAGCGGTAATCATGCATCTTGTCAGTTGTTATAAAGATAAAGACAAATGTTCTCCATCGCTGTACTGTCAGCGCATTTCAGCACACGCAGAAGGGTAGCACAGCACACCTGTTAGATGTGCAGAATATACCATTTGTCTTGTCATAGCCACAGAATCAGGTGTACCCTGAAATGACAAGAGGATCTTCAGCGCAGGAAAAATTTAAGTTTCCTCTTTATGTTGCCATTGACCATTCTGCTGCCATCTGTGCACCTCCTCCAGGCTCTTCAATAAGTTAGGAAATAGGGAACAAGATTCCTACCGAAATTACTACTTTTTATATGCAGGGAAAATTTGCCTCTTAACTTGGCACACATCATATAGAAAACCAGTGAGGTATGCATTCATTATTAAATACACGCAGTGTGACTTGGAGGCAGAAGTTCATGATCGTGACCTTTCTTCTTTTATTACATTCAGCTTTTGAAGAAACAGATGGGGTTTAGCTTAACTGTTAACATAAATCACCATATGGAACAAAACACAGATTATTATTATATTAACACCGATTTTAATATGTTTCATCATGTTATTGCAGCTCCAGTTGTCATGCTATTCTGTTCAGTATATTCATTCAAGAAATTTAACGTTGTATCTTACAAATTGAGATTCTATTACAAACATATGGTGTATAAATAGATTTTGCCACCTGGTGACTGTTAAAAATCTGTAAGGAAGAGATTGCCATAGTGTTAACTCCTCCCTGCTGGAAGTCAGTTTTCCAATTGTAGACATTTTAAAGAAATGCTAAGAGGTGGAAACTCTTGATTTGCTGCTGCGACAAAGGGTTAATTGTGCTAATTGCATTGTAATACCTGCTCAGTTTAAAGTCTTTCCCCGTTGTGATTGTCTTGGGAGTCAAATTGGTTTTAAATTGGTTTGTCACTTGAATGCATTTGGAACTTTGTGATTAGGGTTGTGGAAACCAAGATAATGTCTAAGTTATATAACAGTTCCTTCCATAATCAGTCACTGTCTCATTTTAGATCTACCTAAGAAGGTTCATGCACACATGGGAATAGGCCAGTTGAGGTAATGGATGAGGTAAGCTAGCTGCTTGCTGGCTGTGCACATTTGTATTTCCTTCCACCAGCAAGTGCTGTGTGGAATATTTGTGGCCTTTCTGCTTTCTGGAGTCAGGCCCATGACCTCCATGAGTTATGTTACACCATGAAATGAGCAGTTAAAAAAAAAATCCTCTCCTAAATCTTAAGAACGTTTGGTTAATCGTGTTGTTCCTGTCTGCTCTAACAAACAAAGAAATAAGGCAGCAGACCCTATTCATTGACCATTCAAGTCAATGGACTGATTTTTATGGGCTGTGCACCAGGCCTGGGGATTTGGCAATCTGCAAAGCAGGTGGGAATCATTGTTGCTCATGGCAGCCTGTTCATCTGTGCCAGGGAGAAAAGAACTACAAATGCAATTCCCGCAGGCTTGTTCCTTTGTTTATAGATTGGTAAAGGTATTGAAATGTATATATGAGTTAGTGGGAAAGGGATGAGGCTACTAGTAAGAATATCTAATTAATGAGTCGAGTTTCAAGGAAGTGGCTCCAGTGGAAATTGGTGATCTTAGGAAAGGTAGTGGTGCCTATGCTCTGTAATGACCTGAGCACCATAAATGCTGAAGATAGATGAGTAGACTTGATAGGAATACAGTTACTCCAACAGTGTTATAGGGGCCAAGTAAAGGGCAAGTAATTCCCTAGGGAGGAAACTGATAAAAGGCATCAGGGTAGATTGATGGAAGGAAATAGAAGTGGGTTAGCTGGAATTTATTGCAGACCTGGGCAGTGCTTGCTGTGGATAGAGTGGAAATATGAAAGAGAATTGAGTGGCAGTAACAGCCAGACAAAGTGGAAGTGGCTAACAGGGAAAGGAGACTGAAGAGGTGATTCCAATACTGGATGGAGAAATCTGTATAAGTAGGAGCTGGGTGTACAAAAGGCAGGTGTGGCAGGCAGAGATGTGGGGGTGAGCAGTTGAGTGAAACATGGGTGGGAAGTTCAGGGGCATTTGGGGATGAGCAGCAAAGAAGGGAGCAATAATGAAAGGGGACAGTGAGTCTTGCGAGCAGGCTGTGAAAGTCGTGAGCTGTGGTAGGGACAAGAGGGATGAACTGAAAACTGTAGCATCCTTAGCATGCTGGGGACAAGGAGTAGGAAACACTTTCTCTTAGGCCTATGTGCAGCTCTGAGGTGATGGGGCCTTTGCCCATGGTAAAGTGGTGCCCATAGTGCCTAGTAAAAAATCATTGCCCTAGGTACAGACAGCTGAAAATATGGGGACTGTCAACAGCAGAAGACAAAGCAATACCAGCACAGAGAAGTGAACTCTCTCTCCACCACATCCCTGATTCACTGTACAGTCAGCCTCCTTAAACCAGCTGTGCCAGAAGACCAATCAGAGTTCTGTGGAAAAATTACTGAAGCCTTTTGTATCTAAAGCAAGTATCATAGGTGCTATCAGGGTTGGAAACAAAAACAGATAAGATACAGATAACTTGTCAGGCCACTCATGTGTGCCACTCCAATGCATCTGTGTCCAGTTGCTGCGTCATGGCAGCTTCTGGTTACCCAGTGATGCACGTTCATTTGGTTTCCTTGGCTGTTAAACCATAGCTGAAGGAGAAGTCTCAAGATCTGGTCGTCACCAGAACTTCTGTCTTAGCTTTGCAATAATCAGATATCTCTGGTTTGATCTTTTTATAGGCAACCTATTCTAATTTTGACTACTGCAAGCCAGAGTCTGTTTTTATTTGTTTGTTTTCTTACCTGCCCTGGATCTCGTTATTTTGCCTTGGCTTAGACTTTGTTAAAAATAGAAGCAAATTTCTGCTGCAAGCTTCTGTTGTGCATCTGACCCTACTTGTGCTAATTCTTTTTCCTGTAGAAATGCTTAAATCGCTACAGCAGTTATGATGAAAATATTATATTGTATCATGATGATCCCATAGAATTTTATAATAAAGATAAATTACTGTCAGTATTTTTTCTAGTATTTTTTGTCAGATATAAAGTGCATGGAACACAAGTTATTAGTGAGACAGAAATGTACTGTATCAAGATACTGTTCTGTGGCTTCTAAATGACTTTAAATCACATTGTATCCGATAATTACTAATGCTCCATTAAAGATCGGAAAGGCAATTTATTAGGAACTCCCAAAAGTCTTCTTTAAGCAGTGCAATCTGTGTTTGGTTAAAAGTTTACATAAAATCAATACAAAATTATAGCAGCATAAATAGTTAAACAGCTCTCAGTTAATGTTATACTTGAATCTGTTCTGCTCTTGACAGTTTGGAAAACGTAAGTTAGGGAGGAAGGGTAGCTGAGATCTCAGGGAAGGAGGATGCAAATGATTTTGCTGTGCTGAATGTCAAGTGGAATGGAAGACCATCAATCTATTACTTGCCAGTGATGTCTTTGTAGTCTTTTTTTCATCTCCTGGAGGAATCTTGAAAGTGTCACCAAAATAATAGCAAGAGAGAGTTTTCACTGCATTCTAGTTCGTGCTAGCAAGATGCTTAATATCATTCTGCAGTAAGAAGTGATTCCAATTTTAATTAAGGTCCAAATCATCTCCTCTCTACACAAAAATAAGAACAGTAAAGCAGCAGGTGCTGAGGCTAGGGAATAAACGTTTCATTCCTTAAAATAAAATTGAGGACAAAAAAATCTTCCAAACAAACCACAAGTGCAAAATAAACTAAAGGAAAATTACTTTCAGCTCCACCTACACTGCCAATTTATTCACTGGGACATTATTTACCTTTGACTAAAAGTCTTATAACCTTTAAAAACAAAAAAAAAAGCTAAACCACTCATCAATTTCCAGCCTTGCAGGGTAATTTCAGCTGTTTGATTATGAATTGAATGTATGTTCTACTTACGGAACTGAAGTAATGGATTAGTCATAGCTGGTGTAGAAAGTTGTTTTTGTTTACAAAGTGGTGGTGCTGGGTATATCTACAGAAAGACTCCCAAAAGTCACATTTGTGCCACAAGCAAATAGTTCAAACCTCAAGCCAGAAACATACATAGTAATTCTATTTCTCTTCTTGGCAAGTAACACAAAAGAAATCATCTTGAAAGTCAGTTTGAAGCACAGCTGTTAAGAGGGACATAACAATTGCCCAAACCAGAGCAGGGACAGAGGTGGGCAGTCTGTTGACTTCCATTGTAGTACTCCAGTATAAAGGACGACTGTTTTGTATCTGTTTTGGAAGGGCATAAGCAGCAAAGTACTTGCAGAGGATTTAACCAGCGCTCCATATCACATGTATCTCCTTTGTTTCTCCAGCTGAATGTTTGAAAGTCACTGCTGTCTGGGCTTTGAGAAACCCAGGCAAAAGAACTTCCATTCTTTAGGGCTTTTCACCCCACCAAAAAGCAAAGCGACCTGTGACTTTGGTCCACAGCCAGTTCCTGTTACTGTCTTCGTGAGAATTCCTCTTGCCCATTCGTACTCTAGACACCAGAGAGATGTGCAATTTTATGGTGAGTGAAGGACGTGCTGTTTAGCAAAAAACATTGCTTTTCTGGTAAAGTAGACTGAAAGCCATGGTGTTATGAACTTGCTTGCCTTACCACAGATCAACCTTAGGAAGAAAGATCTACATTTAGGATTTATGGAAAAATTAGCAGTCCTTCGCTACCTGAACATCCTATTTGCTTTAGACATAAAATCTAATTTCTTAATGAGGGTATGTGTGGATCTTATCAACCTGAAGTTAATGATAAAAGCAAATCTTATAAACAGGCAGACTTTAAATAACACATTAAAGCTTATCACTGATGATATCTTTAATTATCGTAAAGCAAATTGTAAGACAGTCTAATGGGAAATACAAATTACTTGTTAAAATTATTAACAGAGTTAATGTGCTTACATTTGTTTATGTGTACAGGAATCATTTCAAATATTTGACTGCAATGACAATATGTGTAAAGATCAATTAAAATTCAGGAAGATGAGATATTGGATTTTCAGACCTTAATAGGATTTCATCTGCACTTGTTATATTATGTTATCCACTTATAATTGAGCTTCCATCATATCATGGAATCTGTCACTTCACCAATTTATATTTCTAACCTCTAATGCAACTTCTATTTGCTAAGGAGAATTTCTGAAACCCATGATCCTGGTGGAGTTGTCGGGTGCAAGTATTAATCTGCCTCACTTTGAGACTGGGAATTCAGGCTATCAACATGAAAAAAAGGTGTAGTAGTGGCAATGCCTAGGTAGCCACCTACTTCACAAGCATCCCTACCCTCACAAGTTGATATGATAAACAGCTTAAGTGGAATAAAAAGCAGTTTTAAGTATAACAAGCAAGGTAAATTGGTAAGATGAAAATTGCCAGGAGTCCGTCTAATATTAGCTTGTTAAATTCATTGGAATGAAAATAATCATCACAAATGCAACTAAAATACTTCTGTTTACCAGTCTATTGAGTCAGTCCTGCCCCAGGTGAGGCTTTGTTCTTGGAATGGGTCTGTGATAATCCATCAGCACCAGTCTGGATGGTCTACTTGTAGTTGCTCAGATGCAGTGGTGGTTTCCAGCAATGCGACAGTGCTGAGGATCCCCTACAAGCCATAGCCATGGCCCCACTTCATCCACCCTTCCTGTCCTTTGCATTGGCTGACGAAGTGCTGTTGTTCCAGTGGAGCGATCTTTTGGCACTTTAACTGGGGAATTGTGACTGCTAGGACAAGCCCCCTGTTAAATGAAAACAGACTAAAAAATAGTGTAAAGCTACTGTCTTTCAATGTTCTCTAACTGAAGCTATTCCTCTAAATATTCCTCTAAACTGAAGTGATTCCTCTAGATGTGATTCCTTGTAATTTAGCTTATCTCTTCTTCTAGTTTTCATGCAGTATTCCAAGGCAATAATTTGTGCATAAAGTGGACCTTGGCTAAGGTATTTCTATAGAGAGCTAACATTTTATCACTACTTTACTGTAACAGCAAGCTTAACCTTGAAACCAACAGATGTTGTTTTGAAATGATCTGATGTGAGGTAGTCTGTAAAGCCAAGCTTAGATGACAATGAGGGGGAAAACACCAGACACACGGGATATACTGATGCTGTGTTTCAAAAGCACCTATCCATATTAAATTTTCTCGCCAAATAATATATACACATTTTTAAAACTTTTTAGAAAGCAGAAGAATTTAAGTTTTTCCTGACATCAATCTGACCCTTATTTAAACTCTCCACTGCCAGAGAATGTCTCAATTGATTACATCTGGGACATTAAGTAATGTGCTACAAAGACACCACATTGCACTCCATCTTCTCTGATATTTTATACAGTTGTGTAAAATAAAGAAGTATTTTCAGAAAGAAAAAAAAGGAGAGAAAAGGGAGAGAATATGAAAGAATATATGCCAGGTTCTCTGGCAGTATAAACTGGTATTGCTCCTAGTCTAGCCTCAGGTTTATTTACACAGCCAAATACTGTTGCTGAGCTGATTTTTAATGACATGAGGAAAAGCTGAGTAGAAATAGACTTGCAAAATAAGACAAAGCAGATACATTTTAAACTACAACAACTTTCAGGAAAATGAGTCTCACACCATGGGTTGTCCACACTGACCGGCAAGCACTCCCTGTGGTGCCCTGGTCACCAGCTGTATTGCTGTTACCCAACTGAACAATAACCCCATTTTAAACATTAAACATAGAGTAGCAAATGTTTTTATATGAGTGTAGACACCCGCAGCTGTGAGGAGCAATTGTGTGCATTCTCATCCCATAGCAAACAAGGTCAGGGAGGACTCTGAAAACCAGCACGAACATGTGAGACCACCGGGCAAGTCTCCTAATGTTCTGATTTAGGCCTGGCCTCTCTGAAATATCAGGGTCCCCATTCCCAGGTGTGTGCGCTGAGCACCACAGTTGCTCTGGGAGGTTAACAACTCAGCTCGTAGTGATGTTCCACACCCCTCCAACCTGGGTGAGCACCCCACAGCAGACAAGGTCAGGCATTGCTTGCTGCCTCACTCCACAGTGCTCTCTGGCTGGGCGTCTGGGGCAGAGACCCTTGTCCCAGGGATCACCCCTGTGACATCTCACTGTCCCTCATGTCTGCAGGCTTGGGATGCTCCCTTCTCATCCACTGACTTTTTTCAGGGTACCCAGGCTCACTGTATCAGCTGTGACAATTTTGGGTGTTGCATTTCCCTCAGGCACCAAATGGGATTTCATGTTTCAAGCATCAGGCTCTGATTTTCACTATGCAGTACAAAACCCCTACTCTATGCCTTTTGTTGGTTTCATCTTAATTGATTTAACTGCTTTAGAAATGCCGAGATATGTATCTCTGCGTGTTTCCACAAGAATGTGTTATTTGCAAATCTTCTCCTTATAATTTTTGCACTGAAATTTTCTGATTTTCTGTGCTTTGCCTTTTTGCCTTAGTTTTTTTTTTAATAAAGCATTTTGAATGGACCTACCTAGATATTTAGAAAAAGAAACAAAGAAACAAAAAGTCTCCCCTCACTGCAGGACAAGGTTCTGGATAATTCTCAAATACCTGTGTCATGCAATGTGGGCTCACTGAGGCGATTGCTCCTGCTCCTGCACTCCTCTGAGTGACAAAAATAGACCATATGGGCCTAATCAGGATCATGCGGATCTGATACGTTGCAAGTGTAGACATAAGTTAGAGTTGCCTCAGAGTATACAAAATATTGAACTTTCAGAGCCGATAGGCTGAAATTTGTAGCTTTCCCCTTAAAAACAAGGAGCTTGTTTCATTATTTTATTTGCTGGCTTGTTACTACAGCAATGTTTATATGAATAATTCATTCATTCTTCAACTTTATCTTAACAAAGTCAAAGACTGCATCCTAAATATTAAAGCAGACCAAACTCTTTTTTTTATTCCACTTTTTCCATCTAAAATGGCTTTGCTATCCTTTAGTGTTATTATGCTTGAGACAAGCATTATTCTCTATTATTATTGGTCATGGCCTGAAATTAAGCATTCAGTCCTTTCCAGGATGCTTGCACTTAGGGATTACTTTAGTCTATTATTTTGTTAATTGATCTTCTGAAGACAAAACATTAAAAAAATTGTATTATGTGTGATATTAGTCTTTAAAAACCCTATAATTTCTCTGAGTTATTTTCCCCTTGCTGATATTTGCTAATTTAATGAGATAGACTACCTGAACATGGTCACTGAAAGCCCCAGATTTCACTTTGACTATGGGATGCATCCCAGCATCTGCAGTGGAACCTGCTGAATGTGTCAGACGGTGGCTGCCTTTGATCATCCCAAGTGGGCCAGGAGAGATGGACTGCAAAATTCCAGGTACTGCAGAAAGCAACGTGGGCCTGGCCAGCAGCCGAAGGATTTTGCAGAGAAAGTGAACAGTCTGGCACAGGACTTGGCAGCTTGGCTGGTGTCAGAGAGGCAAAAGGCTTAATAAAAAGCAGGGGAGTTTCCTCCTGAGACCAGCCTGTGGGCAAGCACCGCAGTGGGACCACAACACAGTAGAAAGCGGGTGGCATCTCGCAGTGGTCGCAGAAGCCCAGTGTCCTGGTTAGCCCCTTAGGTTGCACTTTGACAACATCCTAAATTTTCTGTTGGTTTTCATTTACTGACTGTTTTCACCAGAACACTCACAGGATTGCTAGAAAGGACTTCTGTCCTTTGCTAAAATACTTCAAAACCACTCGTACCTGCAGTCGGAAGAGAAAGATGAACTCTTCAGATTGCATTTTGCAAAATATTTTTACTGTGGAGCTGTCTCAAAGATTTTTTGAGTGATTTCCACTCTCTCAAAAATTTTGTTCTAATTTAGTAGATCTTTGAAAAGAAGCAATTCACTCAATGACTCTTCAGCTGTTTCACTTTTCATCCAATTTCCTCTGCATATAGCCTTATATTTATTGACTCAAAATCATACCAAAAAAATGATTTGCGGAACTTTCCTGGAGTTGCAAATGAGAAAGCCTGTCAATACTTTTCATAATCTAGAAAAAAGCCACTTAGGAATAGCTGACATTTTACAAAATCAAAGAAACTGGTCTGTTATATTTTTAAAGAGTTGGACAACTCCTGAAAAGAAAAATGGGCGAAAATGCTCCCTATTCTGAGTGAAAACAGATTTTTTAAATGACATTCTCAGTCAATTTCCTATGTAATATGAATGATCAGCAAGCAGAGTTGTCTGATTTTTGTCATATTTATTAATGATGTACAATACTTGCATGGTACCCTGTGCAAATTATAAGCTGATTAGTTTTCAGCCATGTCAGCTAGTACTTTGATCCTGTCTGAATTGATATGCTAAGCAAGAAGAAAGTAAATCATCAGTTAGGTGGGAAGCCTATATCAATACCACATACTTCTTAGCAAGACAGGAGAAGAACAACAAATAGTTCATCTAGGCTGTTTCTTGTGCTCGAGCCAGCCCAGCCAGAGCTGGCTCAGGTACACTGAGCGCTGTCAGCCTGTGCTCCTATAAATGTATAAAAGAAATCTCATCACGCTGCAGAAAACAGTAATGGGCATTTGGTAGGTCCAGGCTGAGCCAATACCAAATGGCAGCAGAGATTGTGCTGCTGGAAATGCTCTGGTTTACCTGGGCCATGGAGCTGAGGATCTCCCCACCTTTGAGCACTGCAGCCAGCTTTGTCTTTAAGCTTCTGCCTATTAATCCTGATGGCTTTGCCAAAGCTCAGTTTGTGACCAGTTTGCTACTTGCAGCTCTCCCTGTAGCCAAGCCCCCAACTTCTTAAAATTAATGTGCATGACTGCATGCCATTAAATAGCTGCAAGATTTCACCCTCAAAAGGTCATGTTTTATTGGTAGACAGGGCACTTCCGTTGACAGCTTGAGTTAGGCAATGTGTGTATGCACATCTGGGCGTGCATATGTCTATGATGAAGTGCTGTGAGCCAGATGTAATTGTGATGTTGGGCAGAAGTTCAAAAAACTAGTGTCTCCCCATTAGGTCAAAGCAACACCGTCCTTTAATGCAGCATTATAAAAGTGTGACATAGATAACTAGATTAAGAATCAGAACTTGAAGCTAACTACTATAATTCAATAGTTATTTGAATTATAATACTGTGAAGATACATACCATGTCTTGTGACAGAAAAGAGAAAGGCTTTAATAGTTTCTGCAACTGCAACACTTCCTACAATTTAAGTCTTCTCGTTATGGCTTTTATTTCAATGCATTGCACAATATTTGGCTGTGAGAGATCTGTATCTCTGTGTGTATGAAATAAGGCGATGGCTTTACAAATATCTGATTCTGGCTGCATCCTGCAAATCATTGTGCAGGGAGAGGAGAAAGAGGGAGCAGACAAGTTGCATGGGAAATGACCGTAGAGCATAATGTTTTAAAGCCCTTGATATATTTCTTTGCCCTTTTGGGTGTCTATAATGAACAGCATTTTATTTTTTATTAATCTCATCCATATTATACACAAGACTCCAATTTGGTGAAGTTTTCTTTTTCAGAAAGCCTTATAGGCATGGACTTTAATCAACAGGATTTAAAATGGGCTTTAAAACAAGTCTTTAATAGCATAGTCCTAGAGAGCAATGTAAATGGACTTATGTATATACTTAAATGTATTCCCAAGCTAAATCTGTAATTCACATGAGAAATCTCTGAGAAAACCGGTAAGCTTTCAGCTGCAGTTATGTCCTCTGTAAAATGGGAGTAATTGTACTGATAGCATGAGCCTTTCAGGAAATCCGTGATATAATGTTGAAAACAGCTTGCATACAGCAGCCTCCCAGGGGACATGAGCCTTTTCCTTGTCAGAGCGAAAGACATGCTCCTGAGATGCCGACAACACTGCGGCTTGCCATGAGGGTATGAACACCTGTGATGTAGGAGTGGGACACAGAGCAGGAGAGCTTGGCTTTAAGAAGGATCAGAAAGAAGGAGTATGAAATTTTGCCAGAAGTGGTCCCACAGCTGCTCTCCCTGACCTTTTTAGCCACAACTCCTTTCTGAGCCTCCTTAACAGAAGCTGCTCCCATGGAAGGTGGGGAGAGTGAACAGTTTTGCCTTTTGCTTGCTCTTTCCAATGCCTTGCTGATGAGGCTTGGCTTATTCACTGAGAAGTACTGGAGGAAGTGGGAAAGTAACCAAAGCGTAACTAGAAATTTCCCACTTAGCAGTAACTTGATGTGTTACTTCCCCAAAAGAACCTGTTGGATCCATCTCACCTGCAACAGCTGGAGAAGGAAATCTCTGCTGGAGGGATTAAATGTCCTGGTTTCTAGAAGCTGTGTGCACCAGCAGGAGCAGGCAGGGACACAGTGGAGGTCGAAATGAGCTATTATAGGAGCTGCTGTCAAATGGGGTTCTGTTTGCCTGGCAGTCACATAATCTGTGAAGTAACCCACACATTTAAAGTTTCACCAGCAGATGTTCTTGGTAACTTCTAAATTTAATTTTAAAATTAAGCCTTTGTTCTGAACTCTTTGATTATTGTTTGGGAGTTGATTAGTAGACCAGCCACTGTATTTTTTTACAGACAAGTAATATCTAGGTGCAAACTCAATGTCTGAGGGACCCAAATGGGAGGCCTGTGGGACAGGCTAGTAATAGCATTGTCCTTCAGTATATGCATATAGAGACAGGAAAAAAAGCTATACCCTTTCCAGACAATTTCCACATCATTTCCACCGTGACCATGCTGATCCCATTGCTTATTCTTCAGTATCATAAACAAGTCACAATATATTAGTGAAAGCAGTTGCAAAGAGTTCATATAGCTGACAGGAATCCTGAGAAATAGGTTGTACAGCATTGATCTCCCAGGAGGCCTTAAATAACAATCTAAAATATATGGGAGAGTGATCACTGGGTTTGTTACTGCCATTTCAGCTTGATATTTTGCAATTTATAGTTTCTGGGTAACTTGGAATCCATTCAGCTGGTTCAAATTATGTGGGACTATGGAACTGTCTGTGTCACACTGAAGGGTTAAAGTGAGATGCAAATGACTTGGAGGTATCTAATGACTTAGCTTAGCAAATTAATGTAGATCTGAAATCTTCTCTGCCCCATTAGAAGGAATAAGATGCTACGAACATCAACATGCAGACAATGCATTAGCTTGGGGTGCCTCTCCGCTCCAGGAGGACATTCCAGCCCCTATTTTCAGGATTTCCCATTTGACTGTTTGAAACTATTGCCTTAGGCTAAAACTTGTATTTGTAAAACAAGGTTTCAGGTTGGCAATATATTATTTTCCAGTCACATTTTTAACATTGCAGAAGGGGGTTGGGGTTGAAAATCAAGTTGTCATTCAATTTGTAATGCTCTGGGAGTAAAGAAAAGAATATTTGCAGTTTGAAATGTACTTTTCCTTCCTAATTAGTTTCTGGATGTTGGTAACAATCTGATTTTTCTCTTAAAGAATTCCACTGGTACAAGGGGACATACCATGAAAAGTTTGCAATGTAGTTTGGAAGGTTATGCTTTTCAAGCCAGCATCTTTGAGACTCCTAAGATTGAACAGGGATTGGTGTCTTGGGAAAAGTTTGCTAAAACCATAGAGGCTGACAGAGTTGTTTTGTTTGAAAATCAGTCTACTACTTGTGAGTGATATTTTTCTTTCAATATGAAATACTTATGGATTTCATGTGTTCAATATGGAAGCTTTTGCAGAATGTAACTGGTGATCTGCCACCATCAAGTGTATGCAGAAGAGCAATATTTTGTGTATGTTTCTCTGCTTGGCTATTTCTAATTTAGATCATTTCAGCCACCTAGTTTGCAGAAGAGGAGACTGAGGGGAGACCTCATTCATGTTTATAAATATTTAAAGGGTGAGTGTCACGAGGATGGAGCCAGGCTCTTCTCGGTGACAAACAATGATAGGACAAGGGGTAATGGGCACAAGCTGGAACACAGGAGGTTCCACTTAAATTTGAGAAGAAACTTCTTCTCAGTGAGGGTGACAGAGCACTGGAACAGGCTGCCCAGAGAGGTTGTGGAGTCTCCTTCTCTGGAGACATTCAAAACCCGCCTGGACGCCTTCCTGTGCAACCTCATCTAGGTGTTCCTGCTCCGGCAGGGGGATTGGACTAGGTGATCTTTTGAGATCCCTTCCAATCCCTAACGTTCTGTGATTCTGTGATTCTGTGATTCTGTGACTGCAAAAAGAGAGGTGCAAGTACAGCCCTGGAGCTGGGCTGGGAGGGCTAGCTGCCCTTCTTGGGGCAGAGGGAGGGCAGCAGGAGGTCTGCTGCCTTCTGACCATGGTACTTGACTAGAGGTAAGCAGAAGCACCTTCACTTCCCCAAACCATATACTGAAAATGTCAGATCTTCAGCACCATCTATTTTGTTCTACAGGTCTGGTCCCATTTCACAACCTGGTATTTGTAGGTATAGCCAACACCAAGTTTTAGCTGCTGTTATTGGGAAAAGGGATGAAAATGCTGGAAAAATTGTAGTCTTTTCAAAGCAAGTACTGTGACACTCTGTTGAAGTATCCAGTAGGTCTTGCCATGATGCTACTGCAGAATTGGGATATTGCAAGTGGCACCATGCTACCTATGAAGCTCAAACAGATTAAAAGCAATGTCTTTGATGACTGTTTTGCTCATTTAGATATGTAGTTACTAGAAAACTCTCTTCCTTGCTTCTGTATTGAGTCCTCTGCTTTCCTGCAGTCTCTTTATGCAGCGGTGCATTCTTGGCTAGCACCACTCAGAGACAGGACACAGGACTTGGGATAGATGTAAAAGATGTGCCACTAGCAGGACTCAAACATGAAGTGGAAGTTGGGGTCAAGGCCATTTCCCTTCTTCCTGTTTCATCCTCTCCCCAGCGTGAAGGAGGTCACTCCCCCTTCATCTTCGCCATAGAATTCATGTCTCTGTAGACTTTAATCTTACCACCCCTCAGCTGACTCTCTTCCAGGCTGAGGAATTCTCATCTATTCTCTTCTTGAAAGGATGGCATAGCCTGGCTCTCTGTTTTCTTCTTTCTCCTCATGGTAGCCAGCTCTCTCACATCACTTCTGAGGTGACTAAAATCGCACACAGTCATAAAAATGTGTGTGCTTCCTGAATTCATAAGTGACATAAGGTCTTTTCTGTTTTGCTCTGATAACTTTTCCAATAACTCTGAATTTGCCTTTTTCACCCATCATTGTGCTGAGGTGCCTACAAATCCAGTATCTCTTTCTGAGTAATAATTGCTAAGTTAGAACTCATCCCTTTACATGTATAGTTTATTTTCCACACACATACTCTGCTCCATATTTATTACCACAGAATATCATTTGCCATTTTATCACTCAGCCACATAATATCAGCAGATCCTCCTGCAATTATTCACATTCAACTGTAGTCTGCAAAGGCGGTCACCTCGTTCCCATTTATAGCTCAGTTCTGAATATGCTGAAGAGCACAGACGCATCTGGGACCTCATTGTAACATTCCTGCACTGTGAAAACTGGGCATCTCTACTTATCTACTTTGTTTCCTAGTACTAACTTTACCTTTTAATCTCAGATAATCATTTGCAGAAATTAAAAGCAATTTAATATCTAAATTACTGTCGCTCCTTGCCTCCAGTTTGGAAGGCTGAGTTTGGGCCTTCTGCCTGCGAGTGTTCTTCTAAATTCCTCTCTAGGTTTTCTAGCATTTGTTTGAAGTTCTGGTAGTTGTTTAGGATTTCTCAATGATTTCTGCAAAGATGCATTTTTATAAAGAAACAAAAGAAAGTATTTTTGCACTTTTGTGATGCAATGTATAGGTATAGTTTTTATTTGGTTTCTATTATTATTATTATTATTATAAGTAGTTTCATGAATTGCAGAAATCACACAGTAGCTTGTTTTGTAGATTGTTCTAGATCTAATAAGGATTGCCCTTATTAGGCTTTCAGTGGAATCACTAGTAAGACTTCCTTCTGCATAGCTCTTTATCTTCACAAACCTTGTGAGAGATTAAAAATCTACATTCTCTTTTTGTCTTTGATTGAAACTGGATTCAAAAGTTGTGTGGGAAAGACAGACACACAGATATGTGCACGCATGCAGTGTGACAGCATGAGCCCTTTCCTTAGGCAGCTAGACTAAACTCAAAGTAGAGAGGATGTACTCTGAATTCTCCTGTAGTCTTGTATGCTCACTCCATTGCCATGCATCTGTCTCTTTGCAGCCTTTGTCAGAAATCCAACGTTGACAGGTATGCATAATGCATCCTTCAGGAAAAGACAAAAAACACATTGCTATATATACAGGCAGATAGTAACAGTGATACATTAATTGTTTTGTGAGCTTCCAAAAGTATTTTTATAGTGTCAAACAATGTTGAATGGAATAATGTGAGTTTAAGCAAAAGCAGTTTCCATGGTTACACTGGAGGTATTCTAAAAATAGCAGATGATGTAATCAGTTACAGGGACTAGATACAAGATTGCTGTGTACTTCAGCAAGAAGTTTCTTCTCTGGAGATATCTGTGAGAAAGTGTCTGTATTACTTGAGGATACTATTTTTCAAATTATTTCTGTTGTCTCATGATTTTCTGCTCCTCAGAGCCTTTCCATTTTCCCATTTACAGGCTGGTAGCTTCTTTATAGTTATTATAAATCACATACATCATATCACTTTAATGCTTTTACAGAATTCTTAACACCAAATGTAGCATTCCAGAAAACAGTTTCCACATCTGGCCAGAGGAAGATTGTCGTTTCTGTAATCTCTTTTACCCCATATATTAAAACCCTGTTATCAGCATCTGTCATATCTGTCTATCCATCTTATCTGTGTGTATGTCCATCTTTCTTTGTTCCCATTGCTGTCATGTCTCCAGTGCCCTCTGATCTGATTTTACCCAGAGAGAAAAGAATGGCTTAATGATCCGAACACATCTCCTTTTCCAAGATGTGTAATAAAACATTCGCCTTCCTCACCCCCAACTGAGCAATTATTTCCCAATGGAGCAAATTGTACTCCATGAAATTTGGACTAACTACTTAGCACGCAATACACAAGAATGAGTAAATAGGTAGGATGAAGATTTGTTGTCACCAGGGGGGGAAGAGGGGACAGGAGAAAATATTCAGGGCATTTATTCGCAGTTGTCTGTCCAGCTCTCCTTTGTGTCGCCTTTCTGGCCCTACTGAGTCCTGCTGAAATTCTGATTTCTCTTTGAGAGTGTAGTTCATCATAAGTATTAAGGGAAAGTAAGTCACTTGCTACAGGCAGAGCAGTTTTCTTCCGCAGAAAGCATTTTTAGTATATCTAGCTTCAGTAATTCCTGTTTTAATCAAGCTTTCCTTTCCATTCCCACTGTTTCTTTTGCTGTTCTACTCCATTTCATCCTTAATTCATTTTAGAAATGACACATTGCATTTCAGGAGTGCTAAAAAAATTTGGTAGGTTAAATAAACTAGAAAAAAAGTCCTTCTCAGAAAGCACTGCTATACTCCAAGTCAGGGCTTCTTTGTTTATTAATGGCAATTGGTCAACAATTACTTGTCTTCTCAGAGCAGAGTGTTGTGAACGTGCTGTGTTACCAGTATCAGCAGAAACAGCATTCCTGTTTTCCACAGGCAAAGAGTGCCAACACATGTAAGATGTTGCACAGCTAGAGGCTAAAAATCATGCATCCAACTGCATTTTCACTCCTTCCAATAAACTTGTTATTAATCTTAGTTCCTAAACATTTTTTTCTGGTGCAGATAGCCTGAAGACGATGATGTGACAGTGACGAAAGACTGCAATAAAAGGCAGCTGAAACTTTTTGGGGAGAGGTTTCTACTTCCACAAGGCAACAGGCAATGGCACCATTCGATGAACAGAAAGGAATTTTATTTTCAAAATATGAAAGCTCATAGAATTATAGAAATTATGGAAGAAAAAGATATATCAAGTTATCTTTTCCATACTGGAGGTTGTGGCAGTTTTGTCCCTGCCTTATAAGGTACTTTCTGAGTCCAGAGCTTAATGGTTTACTGTGAGAAACTGTTCTCCTATACAGCAAGTTTCATTATCAAAGCCTGGTTTTATATTTAGCTGTGAATTTCTGAAAAGATGATCCCACTATAGCTCTGCTTTTACATGTGATACCACTTTAATCAACTCTCTTCCATCCTTAGTATTCACATGTTTTTGGTACTTCTGGATGGTTCATGTGTTCTCCCACTCATACTTGGTGCTCAGCCAACCTAGTCGTATTTAGATTCTCACCTTTCATATAAGTCAGGCCCTCTGATTGTCAATTAACTTCTCTTGGCAAATGCCTCTTCTTCCAGATAGATTACTGATGCAGTTGAGTAAGATCTTACCTAAGACTAAAATAGTTTCTGCAGTAGAGTTAACCATGTTGAAGAATGCAGCCGGTGCTGTATTCCTGACCAGAAGTTGACAGTAGAAGATTTGAGGGGAATTAAATGTAAAAAGTATCTGAGTATGGTAAATGCCAATTAAATTGACTTACCAAAATCCTAATGACACTGAAGTCAGAGACAAGCTGCAACTGGCCATGATGTCTCTTTGCATTTGTAATCAAAGCAGAGCTGCCCATGAGGACTCTTTTTTCAACAAGATTGTTAGATCAGTGCAAATTAGTGCTGTTAGGTGAGGACCTTTTTGCCACTGATCACTTTCAAAAACAATAATCCCTCTTTCTTTTCCTCATTCTTTTCAAGGCCTCCTGATCCTACCTCTCCATAGGCATCAAAATGCCTGATTTGGCATTTGGCACCCTGAAGGGAAGGGAAGATGAATAGGGTGGATGGAGAACTGTCAAAGGCGGTCTCCGCTGATGGAACAGTGACTTCGTCCAGCAGCCACCGATCTGCCCGAGAAAACTCCCAATGCAAACCACTGAGTCTCCATCCCTTTCACTCTCCTGTGGGATATTTCTGCTCCCTCCTGTAGCTGTGCCAGTTCAACAGTTTATGTAGTTGAACTTCAAAGGGACAGACATACCTGTAATTTTTATGTTTTGTGGTGGTATTTTTTTTTCAGTTGTGCCTACCAGGCAAAATTAACAAACCCTAGCTTAGATTAACCCACTTGGTTCTCCTACATTTTATGTACTTGATTCAAAACCAGTGGGACTCATTTAGTGGTTTGTAACCTAGCAGTGATTTCTCTAAAACTTACCTATAACTCCCACATGTGGAGTTTTGCCACTAATTTCAGTAGGGTAATCATGCACCCTCCTGTGTGTGAGTTGGGTGAATTTTGCTCTCATTCTGGAGTGTGTGTGAAGAAGGTAATCGAAGTCATTGCACAAATATACACTAGAAGATGGCCCAGGAACTCTCTAAATAGACTAGACATATGGGAATTAGATAGGGATGAAATTGGGTACCTGGGCCTTTCTGCCCAGCCAGTACATTTGCACAACAGCCAGCCAGGAGTCTGGGAACACATTATCAGCCTTGGAAGGCAGCTGAGAAACAGAATCATCCTTCCTCTTCAGTCTCTCAATGTTTCAGAGGCTCAGGACAAGAGGAGAGATACATGGCTTAGGCAACAAGTTTATTACCTTTCCTCATCATCATTAAGCAATCCAGGAATGGCTTTACAGCATAGGTCAGCCATCCCCCTTCATTAATTTCAGTCAATTTGAGGGCTTCTGCATCCACGCTTCAGGCACCATGCCAACCTGTTGTCAGGATCCCATTTTCCTCTCTTCATGCATGACCTATCATGCTGGAGAGAGGTGGTTTTTCTTCTTGCTTTGAAAGCAGAGCAAAAGAGTTTGGCACAGGGCAGGATTCTACCTGTGGTGAGACAGAGGAAAAAGGAAGGAAGGGAAATGCATGTTATGTTTAGGAGAAATTCATTAAATAACAATGAACAGGGGGTTGCATCTGAGACAACAGCAATGCAAGGCCATGGCACTTAGAGGCAAGGGAAAGTTTCCTGAATGACCCCAGCCCTGTCCTCCTGCTATGCACAGCAATGGATAGGTCTTTCACCAAGCAATGGGAATATTTGTCTTCTCAGTGTGTTGCCCCAGTCCCCAGCTGCACAGGGTCTCCATCAGCAATATGTCGACACCAACCTCAACTATCCACAGATCAATGGTGAAGCCATCAAACTAAAACTGGTTTCTTGCTACCACATGTAAGGTGAGTGTTGGGAGCTTCCAGAGGGCAAGTGATCCCCCTTCTCTATGAAGATGGGTGCACCAAAGCCCTCCAAACTCCTCTGCACCCTCTGAAATTCAGGTTGATAGAACAAAATACTCATCCACCTGGCACAAAACATCCTCCCAGTATGGAGGGAATGAACAACACTACTACCTATGGGTGAGAGTTGTGAGAAATATCCATTGGAAGCGTGCTTTCCATTTCCTACAGATCAGGGACTGAATGTATGGGCCAGCAGTGGTGTGCGTGAAGAGTGCTGAGAGGCCTTAGCTTGTCTCTGACCGTATGCAACTTGTCTATCTGAAGTACTGCCCTAACCGTACATAACCATTGAGCTGGAAGGTTTTTTTCTATTGACAGCAAAGCCTGTGTTACAACATCAGAAGTTCCAAGTTGATGTAGTTATGATTTTGGCACAACTAATAAAATACCAAGTGCAGTGTTGATGGCTGGGACAGGGGGCAGACATACAGAAGTGGAGGGCAGATCATGAGAGGCCATGAGATCATGGGTCTGATTCAACTTCCTTGCCTTTTCAGATATAAAAGGTGTGAGCTCAAAGAAGGTGTAATGTTTTTGCAAAGTTGAGTGTCCACCTGCATCTGACAGACAAGTGCTGTTAGAGCACCTAACAAGAGCAACCTTCCCCTGTGTTGTTGGAAGCTGAGCACACCAAACCACTGCTTTTCCAGGAGCTAGGATGAATGGATTACAGACAGCAGCTATCCCAGTTATCTTCTGGACCAAGGCTGTGGAGAAAAAGGATGCTAGAAAGCTGGAAGGGATCTTCTTCAAGAGGAAAATAATGGAAAAGTCACTTCATGGACAAAAGTCTTTGCCAGAGGAAAAGAATGAAGTGGAAAATTTCAAGCAGTTTTACTGCTTTTACCCATCAACTTTATTCTGTTCTTTCGTTTGTGGGTTATTTTTCTTTTCTGTATGTCCTTTGCTGCTTCTGACTCTTTAAAGCCTGTCTTTCTGTTCTGCTGTGCAAAGCATCAAGGATGCATGGCAAGTTGATTAGCCTCATGAAGCAGCTACCATAACATTGAGATTCAGGCATTTTCTTTATCATTAGCCTAACAAAGCATATAGAGTTGTAGCTAACTGGAAAGATACAGTACATTATTATTGTTATTATTTCTATTTTTGAAAACCAGGACACTGTGGTGTGGGGAGGGGGTGGGCTGTGTAAGTGTGTAGACAGACAGTCATTTAATCTGAAATGGAGAGTGAAATGTAATTGGTAGGCTTAGACTCATTAGTATGCTGCAGCCTGGATCTATGATTCCTATTAGAAAAAATATTAAAGGGCCACTGTTCAGGGAATTGAAGGTGGCACAAACAATTTAGTGGAGTTTTTCGTCAATATCTTGCAGAGGGGTTGCACCTTTTTGACTTTTAAGACTGGAATGCAATATTTAAGGAGAATGTACTCCACCAGCTGTACTTGCAATGTAGCACATCTTCCTTTGAAATATAAATCTTTTGAAGACAGAATAATTTCTTTGTTAGTCTTCAGTCTGTATCTTTGGGCTGGAATAGTTATTTGAGCTTTTGTTTTTATGTGGCTTATGCGCACCAAAGTAAAACACAAACAAAACAAAAAGCCAAAGGGAAAAATGCCATTCATGTTCTTATGATCAGACAGAAAGGAAAAAAAAAGCATTAAAAAATCAGGATGTGTATGTTTCTTTTACATACTTCTAATCAGAAAATAGGACGAATGATAATCTTTTCATTACAATGGTGATACAAAGAAAAATTTAAGGCTTCAGACAAAATTAATTACTTTATAAAAATATTCTTTAAATTAATGTAATTCTTTATTTATTATTTATAGTCAATAGTTCCATTTTTAATTGTGACTGAGATAAGTTAGATTTGTTGCCAGATTTAATGATGAGCCTCTTAACATGAGGTATTTTCTCAGCATGCTAGAAATGATCATAAACTTCCTGCTTTCATGAGAAAAGTAAGCCTATACAAAACTTCATTACATGACAGCAGTGGAGATACATGGTAGTCAAGCACTTCATTGAACTGGTGTTACAAGCTGACTTTGTTTTAATATTCCAAAGTATCACTTAAAAGAAAGCAAATGAAAAAAATCTGTATGAAGTCCCCAAAGAGAGAACGTGTGGATGCAAAAGTCACAGGTCAGAAGTTCTAAAAGGGTGTTAAAGGTTTTTTTCTCTATTAACTATTTACATGTTTTAATGATAAGTTTTATTTGGAAGAAACCCCTTCCAGTTTTCCAAAACTATCACATACACAGTTGCTAAAATATGTTTTAGAAACCAACAAGCAAACTAAAGAACCACCCTAATTCCTTTCTAATACAGAGATGCCAGCAGAGACATTTTAATGTATTACATTTAATCACAATATTGTAATCCATTCACCTAGAAATTCATTAATCATAATTTATGCTGCAAGAAAGCATATTAAAATATAGTGACAGTGGGCATGCAGATCTGTGTTCATAGCAGTGTTGTTCAAACAACTGTATACATGTGTAGTTATGCAATTAACCCACAGTAATAATCTTTGTTACTACTATTATACATATCTCATCTGGAAGATGGCCTAAGATGGCAGTATAAATGTCACTGAACTAATGGTTTTACCTCGGCTCGTACATTATTTCTCCCCTGTAAATTGAACAGGCAACTTTTGGAGACCCCTCAATTCTTCCTGTTTAGGCAGAGTTTTGGTCTCACTCATTTCACACACTAACCCTGAGCCTAAACAGAAGTGCTTATGGCTCATGGGTCAGAGATTCAGACATATAGAGATACTTTTGTTTCTCTTGGTTTCTGTTTATAACTCTCTTTTGTATGATGTTTTTCCTTTAGTACGGATGAGGCTTCTATCTGCCTATTTGGCTAGGATGAAAATTTTGAAAATTGTGAATAGGATTGTCATGTCATTAGGAACATTATGAATTATTTATATAGCATACAAAGGATGCTAGACATTTCACATGCACATAATCAGGCAACTCCCCATTTCTAAAATAAGGATTTGTTACTGAGGAGTTTGAGGAGGCTGGGACAGGATACAAGCATATTAAACCATTACTGAAATACTTGTAAATTCTGTAGTATTTTTCCTTTGTCTTTTTCATGATTCTCCCCCCTTTCCCCATCCCAGCTAATTTGGAGTGCTTTTGAGACACTGAGATGGTTCTGGGGTATCCTATGGGATGATAAGTTTTTAACAAATGTCTTATTTTTGCTTAGGAGATCCTGAGCTAGTTCAGATCATAGTGTTTGAGGCAGGAGCTAAGACTGTGCCTAAGGGATCTGTGCTCTTCACTACTCCTTTCTGGCTCTAGGTCTCACAGCAGAGTCTACAGGTACATCTTTATGGAGGGCCTACCACAGTGTTCATCTCACACAAGTGCTGGCACAGGCCTTTCTTTACATGTTAACCATGCCAGCATGGATTGAGACTGAAGTCCACCACAAGCAAGTCCCGTGAGCAGAGAAGATAAAGCAACACTGCTGGCATGCAAAAGGAATTGGTTGATGCTCAGCTCCACAGCCCTGAGGACCTGAAGTGCTCAAGTAATTCCCAGTGCAAAAAGCTTATTCCCTTGGTAGGGTGAAAAATCAGGCTTGTGCCTCTCCCAGAAACTGTTCACTACGAGGGCAGTTGACATTTAGTTTATTTGTAGAGACAATCTTTTTGCTGCCACCCGTCAATGGGGCATATTTCAAATGTTGCCTGTAGGCCTGGAGGTGCTTTGTTAATAGGTGATTCCTGTAAAAAATGACTCATTTGCTGGTATCTGTGGGAACACAGGTTTCTAATAGCAGTTTCACAATACATTGTTTATCTAGTGATTCCTTTGTGATTATTATTTACAGTCAAGGAAATCAGCATTCAGCATCCAGCTGAACATGGGATGTGTTGTATGATGTTGGTGTGAGGAGGGGCAAATCTGGACATTTCAGGACCATCAGGCTGATGCAGCCTTGACCAGGAGGCAGAGTGGTAATCCTGACAGCAAGGCAAATAAGAGATGCCAAAAGATGTATGGTGTGTTGGGTTTTTTGCACCAGCCCACTACAAAAAGCCCTCCACAAAGATAAGTACCAAAACTCTGTATATTATATGAAAATCCAACAGATTCTGGTAATTTCAGTGTGGACACAGGTATGGAGGTGCAGCACTTGCAGCAGAGATCTGACTATTCCAAATTTTCTCCGTGCAAGCTTGCAGAAAATGTTGGACCCTGGGGTACAACTGTTAGGGCCCTGTGGGAGATGGAGAGTCCCCATGGGAGAGCCAGGGGCCATCCCACTGCCCCAGCCAGGAGCAGGGCAGCTGGCAGGCACCTGGGCACATCCAGCCCTAACTATCAGGCACCTCCCTGGGGACCCAGACCTCCCTGGTCGAGACTGGATCAAGACATCATCCTATGGGTGGGGGTCAAGATCTGGGCTCAGGCACAGCCTCAGGATGGCCACACAGGGCTGTGCGGAAAGGCCAAGGCCAGGGCTGCAGGTGGGACCAGCTCAGGGGTCCCATAGTCAGGCAAGGCAGGGCTGTGGAGAGTTGCAGACCAACCGTGCTGCTGCCTCACTCAGGCAGGGACTGATGATCCCAGAGGGCTGGGGTCCTGGGACCTGGGCAGGGTAGAGGGGAGCTCAGGGGGTCCAGGCAGGGACAGTCGGCACTAGGAGTGCCCTCAGAGCCCAGGAAATAGTCACTTGCAGCTCTCTGTGGGTATATCCAGGCAGATGCAGGTGCGTGTGTGTAAGCACCCAGTCTCTGGTTACAAACCAGACCTCAGAAGTATGACTGAGAGCACTTAGAAGTAATGACATGGTGGGAAAATCACTGTATGCTGCTATTTAGTCCTCACTCTCCTCCCTGAAAAGTACCTATTTTGACTGTGAGAGTAATATATGTGCTTAAGTTTGAAGGAAGAGACACCTTGAGTGTATATGTGCTGTTCAGATAGCTTATACATAAAAGCTTCTGATTCTAGGAGCTGACTGTCTAGCTGAGATAGGCAGTACCAGAAGCAGCAGCATTAAACTGGGAGATGAGATAGCATGCAGTAATGCAAAGGGAGACAAGCAAAATCCTCTTGGCAAGTCTATGCTGTAGCTGCAGATGTTGCAGCATTAAGCTTACACTTCCCAGGTTTCCTTACGTACAGGCTGACAGATGAGTCTGGTACTGCAGTGATAGCAGAGGTTGTCCAGGGAACGGAGCACTGTGTTGGCTGAGAGGACCTGAACCGTAACAACAAGATGACTGTGCCCAGCAGAAGAGAGAAGATATTCAAACCACAAAAAAGCATTCTTTGCAGATGTTCATACATCTCAAATAGGAAGGGGAATAAGAACCTATAGTTGATAAAACACATGCAAAGTGTCAGAGAAGGAGAGGAGGACTACAGACAGAGAGTAAAAATAGAAAGAGTCCAGAAGAGGAGGCTGAGACATCAGATGTAGAGGGATCTATCAGGGACTGAAGTAGAAGACTGGTTGTCTGGCTTCAGACAGGAAAGAGTCACTTGCAAATGGTAGATTATGAGGTTGGCTGTCAGAACGAGTATCAGCTTTGCTAAGGAAGGAAAGTAGGGGGTCAATGAGAAAAAGGAAAGCTGCAGCAGATGTTGTTATAAGGATGACCTGGTAGCTAAGTACCTGGGGTGGGATACAAAGGAGGAAAAGAGATGAAAATACACAAGGGGTACAGTCTCCCTCGGAGCAATGAGAGCCAGCCTGGTGGAGCCTGCAGCTAAAACCAAAACAGAACACAGTAGGTCAGACAGGCTGGGAAAGCTGGCAAGAGAACATCACTGTATTTAAAATTTAAAGGGGAAAAAAAAAGACAGCCATAACTGTGCTTTTGACAGTTGATTTAACTGCTTACTTTTAATTATATTTTGTCATTTGAAGTGAAATGTATTCCCTTGAAACATTTTATCCACATAGCTCTTAGTCTTTCTTCCAATTACATTGCACCCATCCTCTTAAAGATTAACAAGCCTTAATGAACTCTATTGTTCCTAATTCATCTCCCTTTTATTTTGACAGTGTGACTTTTGTTTACAATTAGTACAGTTAACATTATGCAGGGTCATGTGGGTCGAAAGAACAGAATTTGTATTCAACATGGTAAGAAAACAAATGAGTCCTTTTCTCTGGAGTGCTTGTTAGCTTTGTTTTGTTTTGTTTTTAATGAAGAAAAATCACCCAGAAATAGATCTTCTGGTGGGACTTAATCAAACTTGGGCATCTGATTCTAAAACATACCTTCGAAAACTTCCCTTTGCTGCAACTTACTTCTGGAAGTATCTAAGCTTCATCGGTACTGTGGATTTTTGCCTAGTTTCTTAAGGAAGTATGACTGATGTGACCATCCAGTATACATTTGTTTTACCTACAGATCCTCTTCAAGTACATTTTTAAATCATTATTTAGTTTCAACCAGATTTGAAAATGGAATGACAGTCTTAAACATAATAAATTCCACACATTTCATGAAAATAAACAGCTGTGTAGAGGAGTAAGAGTTTAATTAGAGTACCCACTATGAGAAAGCCTGCAGCACGAGTTTAATCCTTATTAGTCACAGAAGACTCTATGAGAGAGAGAAGGAGGGAAAAACAAATCCCAGCTGCAGTCTCATAAATCTTCAATCAGAACTCATATTCTGTCTGAGAATAGATAATCCAAGGAAGAAACCAGCTTCTGGGTGCATTGCTCATAGAATTTCTCCTTTTACTCTATTATTACTTTAGTTAGTCACTTTATTCATTTAACTCTGAAAATACCTATAGAATATGTTTGATCTCTATCAACGACCCTGTTTCGAAAGAGCTGAGCAGCCCATTCCCCAACCTGAGATGAAACCCAGAGCAGACTTTCTGTCTGAAGACTCATCTGCAGGCCAGCCTGAACAGCCTTCAGAGGCCACAGGCAGCCAGATCAGGCTCCCTGGGGAGGCCAACCCAGCTGTGTCCTCCTCCAGAACATTTCTGAGGACACCATCTCCTCTTCCCCTTAGTGTACAACCACTGCCTGTGGTTACTGTGCTCAACTACCAAGTAGCCAACCGATCACTGCTTAGTTCTGCTTTGCCTGAAGGGACCTCCCAAATCCTCTAACCTTTAGGCCAAGAACTGCTCCTGGGGCAAGGATGAGCCCCTCTGAGGCTGTGCTAGTGTGCACTGAACAAGTTCAGAGATAATGCAGTAGACTCTGTATGATGCTATAGACTCTACTGGTTCAGAGACTCACTTGGGATGACAAACACTACACTTTGGTCCTTGTTCCAGGGTTGTTGGACTAGACAGTGCTGGAACCCAGGCCTTTCATTTCACAGGTGAGCATCCATTCCTTAAGCTATGGGATTTATATTACCTTCAAGTTTGCTCTTTAACTATCTCTCATCAGCCCCTTCTTCCTGGATCTTGTACCTACCTTGCATTATTTTTCTATAGGAGCACACCTCCAACACAGGGCATAGCATTCTTCCCCAAGCCAGCCTACAGCTTCCTCGTTTTGTCTTTGTGTGAGCAGTAAGGAGAATAACAAGTAATAAGAATTACCTCAGCAGTGGAATTGACATCAAGAACTGAGATCCTGCTCAGGCCTTGGGAAGAAATAAAGAGTACAGATGTCAGTCTTCAAGAGAGAGTTCTGGTGGTGACTTCTGCCTGAGGGGCAGGACTTGAGACTTATTGTTGTAATTAGCTGCATGTGTCAATTAGCTCTAGGCGGCTTCCTGCCCAGCATGCTGGTTATTTCCGAGCCCATGTTGCATATGTGATGCATGGTTTTGTGGTGTCATTGGAGACCAGGCTGGATGCGCTGTCAGCTGGGGAAATGACGCTGTGTATCATGAAGTTAGGGTGTAGTTATTGCAGAGGGAGCTCCATGGCCATCTGAGTCTCTATCATGTTGTGTTGGATCTGATCTTTTGTTTACTCACTGCAGTGCAGAAGTGTTGTAGATCATGCCAATTTGCCCTCTTTCTCAAGGCTGCTTCAAACTCTGGAGATAGCTGGGTGAAATTTTGCAGGATGTTGCCCTGTGTGATGATGACACACAAGATCACGTATGCCAGTAACCTTTTAGGTTGCATGAAGGATCTGGAATCTCAGCAGGAGAAGGCAGTTAAGAGTTCAGCTCTGTGGGATCTGGCTTTTAGTTCATTTTACTTCAAACCTAACTTTTAGTTTTTGTCATTGACCATCTGTCTTATCATTAATTATTTTGGGTACTCTGAAACTCCATATTCTGTCAGTCTTTGTAGTTGCACAATGAATTTAAACCTTCTGTAATTCAACCTGAAGAACTATAAATAGATTTTTCTTCAGGCTGCCTTTCATTTTCAGCAAGCCAAATATCTGTGGCTAACTGATTGCTGTCTGCCTATTTGCATTTTTACCTCTGAATATAATCAAGCAGGTGCCCTGTTCTCACTCCCTCACTGGTTCTGCTGGTGTTCTGCATCCCACACAGGGAGAAGTCTTTGCTCCGGTACAAATGATAACAGTGCATCGTTTTCCCTGGCTCACTGCTGAGTATTCAGGAATGCATGGGTCATACAATTCTACAGCATCACCTCATAGGTCACACACACATAGAGACTCTGTGAGGTGCTGAGATCTTTTAGTTCCTGCAGGAGCCCTGGTGTTAAAATTTTACTAAGATGGGGAGCTGGCACTTCAACAAAGAGCCCCAGAGTAAATAATGATCCCAAGGAGCACAAGTATGTGCCTTTTCAAACCTTTTCTGGATAATGTGAGAGTCTGATGAATGCAATCTTTTTCTCTTTAATGTTCAACTATCCTTGGCATAAAAATCTTCTCAGGCCCATGGCGTCATGAAGGTGTCTGACTCAGAACAGTGAATAGCATGAAAAATGCAATGTTCACAACTTCTTTTCTTATTCTTTCATGCAGAGGAGGTTACCTTTAGATTCCTCTGGCAGCTGGTGAAATCTAAACATAAAACAGTTCCCGTCTTTGATAAAGTCAAATATCAGACTCTTGAACTGAGATCAGACTCAGCAGCGGAACATTTAGATGTAGGCACACACAACTTTGTTTGTTGTAAATTTTCTCCCAGGAAAAAGGAGATGATCAGTGATTTCAACTGAGCATAGATTTTAATTGCTTAGTTATTTGCCAGGAGGTAGTAGTCACTAATATGAGACTGCAGTGTACAAATTACTTTTGTAAAGTTAACTGGTATTTTTACAGGGACGTGAATGAGATGCTCAAACTGCATTTGAATAGAATCAGAGCAGCTGACTCCTCAAATCCCTTGTGAAAAGCATGGGCATAGCCTATTACCACCTTACCAGAGCATGTTGGGAACACTAAGGATTGGGACTTTTTTCAGAACCTGAATACCGTTAAGTTTGAGCCATTTCCTATTCTGTGACAGCAAAACAGATTAATTGTATCTCGGGCTCCATTTTCAGTATGTTTGTCACCAGATTGGGTGAATAGGATCATAATCCTTCTATTCAGCCGAACTGCAGCTTACTGCATGACCTTTTCAACAAATGTATTTTAATTAGCTGTATGTTCACCTTCTTCCTACTGCTGAAAGCAGGAAAAATGGATTATCGACAGTATGGGGTATTATATATTTAACCTTTTAGGCTGAGAATTTGGGCTGGAGTGAAATCAATCTGTAAGGACAGCTAACGATATTGTACAGGTCAAACTGTGGCTAATTCACAGCTTAATTGTATACATTCAGGTGTATACAGTGCACACGTCTGGAGACATAAAACTTCTATGGTAATTAAACAGTTTTTGGAGTTTTCCATCTTTGCCTGATTTTTCTCTTTCCCCTTTTCTATGGCAGCCTCAAGGTCTGCATCTAAAGGGTGCAACAAAGGTCCCTGGTTGTGTGTGATTTGTGTAGAGGTGAGACAATATAAAGAAAATTTGACCATCTGTAAGGATATCTAATTCCAGTCCATTGATAATGTACAGTCAGGTCCAGAGCCAGCTTCTGGTCAAGGAGGGGGGATGATTAGAGAGACAATATTTCAGGACACACTCCAAATAGAACTAGCTCATTTTTTCACAAAAACAGGTAGGAATCCTAGAGGAGAGGCCACATACTACTGCAGGAGAATTGGCCAACTGCTTCCTCTTCTACTCGCAGCTGTGGTTGCTCAAAGCACAATTTGGATCCCAGTAGAGGGGACTGTGAATAGTTTCTGGTTTTCAGGAAACATAAGTGAC
Organism: Mesitornis unicolor; assembly: GCF_000695765.1. Lineage (NCBI taxonomy): Eukaryota > Metazoa > Chordata > Aves > Mesitornithiformes > Mesitornithidae > Mesitornis > Mesitornis unicolor. The sequence goes on along the minus strand of NW_010176807.1, from coordinate 78,701 downwards.
AAGCTATCAACCCCAGCAATTGGTTTCTATCAGCTTATATTGGTTACATTTTCAAAGCTATGTTCAAAAGAAAAAGGGCAGGAAACATAATGCTTCAATGATACTGCCATTTGCTAGATTCCCTTAATAAGCCAGCTGTGAATAGATGAAATTGCTTTGTGAACCTGCTGCATGAAGCACATGTTCCTTGTAGCTTTCCCATGCAGAGGAATAGATGCTGAGGTTAGAAAATGCCCCGTGGATCAGCAGAGCAATTCTGCTGCCAATACCACAAGTTAAGGTAACTCCTTTGGGAGGGTGCAAAAGAGGAGTGTGCGCAATGAGGTCATTTTGACCTCTCTCTAGCCAGACGCATGCACCTATAGCAGCGATGAGGGCAGGAGGCTAACCCAGATAAGGGAGAACAAAATAAGTGCCAGTTTGATATACGAGTACATACCAAGCTTTAAGCCTGGCTCCTGCCCTTTTCTGTGTGTAATAAATGAAATGACCTTCCAGTTAAAGTGTAAGAGATTGGAAAAGACAAAGCAGAGCAGTGAGGCCCTTTTTCCCAGTGTATACTCCCATTAGAATTCTGCTCTCACGCTCTTGCAAAGGAAAACTGTAGCTTGAAGAGAAAACAACATAGCATTAAGCCATCCTGGTGTCAAATATTGTAAAAGAAAACAGTTAACGACACTGCATTCTCATTACCAGCTTTGGGTATAATAGCCTCCCTCCCTCAATACCAAACAGGATTTCTTAGTGCTCTTTTGTGCTTAAGTCTCCAACTTGGCAATTCCACCCAGCGCACTGCTCATAAACTGTAACTCCTTTGTCATTCCTAGGTATTTTCTGTGGTTTTTGCTTTTATTGTGACTCAAAACTATTTTATGATCGAGTTCTATTGTTGTTCTGTGTACAGTGGGTAATGAAACACCTTTATCTGCATCTTTTGGTTCTTGCTTTTATTCTCCCAGCTTAATGACATTACTGCAAGTACCACTGGGACTGTTATGCAGATGTACTGCATACGGGAGAAGTTGCTGCTTCAGGATAAGCCATTACTTTTTGTTGCCCCCACAGGCCTGGGAAAGATAGCTATTACAAACAACTTCCTGCGACAGTTACCTCATGAAAAATATGTTGTATGTCAAATTAACTTCTCAGCACAGGCCTCAGCTAATCATACCCAGGACATCTTCCTAACGAAACTCGAAAGGTACCCAGAGTTTTAATTAAAATCAAATATGTAATTGTGCTTAGTTTACTCCAAAGTGATTATCCAAAAAATAATAAGAAATGCTTTCCTTCCATTCCTGACAGAATAAATGAAAGCTGATTTGTTTCTCCATGTAATGTTTATTACTGGGGAAACTACACTTTAATTGATGTTGACAAATATTCTGATTTATGGGGTATATAGAATAGCACATAGTCCAGAAAGCACATCTACTTAACTTTATCTTCCTAGCTGTTTTTTGCTGTAGGAAAACAAATCAGCTGCCTGTCCCTGGATATTCTTCAGTCTAAAGCATATTAAAGGGAATCACCAGATTGGGTCCCAGCTAGTAAAGAGA